>NC_136504.1:116026440-116028940 GCF_053919585.1 Euprymna scolopes
ACAAAGAGGATCATAAAATAGGCAACCTATCGCTCCCCCCCCCCCATCCCAATTCTTAATTTAGCTTCGTTGTTTATAAAAGTGAATCATAAGTCAAACTTATGTACATAATTGGATGTTGCATTCTCTCACTTGATTTGCTAATAATTTGAGTAAATTTTACATTTTAGATTTTCTTAGTAATAGAATAAGAAAAACTGTCGTTAGCATTTTTACCAAAATTGGATTTTTTATTTGTATTATTAAATTAATAAGTGACATTTTTTATTTGTATTATTAAATTAATAAGTGACATTTTTCATTTGTATTATTAAATTAATAAGTGACATTTTTCATTTGTATTATTAAATTAATAAGTGACATAAATCAATCATATGAAGTTCGATGGCATGACATCATTCACACATGCATATATATATATATGTGGATAGATAGTGCAATATATTCTTTTTTTCATTTTGTTAATTGCTGATGATTTGATTAGATTTATAATGGTTTTGAGATGGTAAAAGGTCAATCAACATCAATGAAACCATTGTACATCTCTGAAATAGGTAATCTTTATATCCTCTGTGTGTGTGTATATATATATATATATATATATATATATATATAAACATTTTATAACATCCCAAAGATCAAGATTTTATTCACCTTATCAATCATTTTTTCAAAACAAACAACTTTGGTTCAATTATGGATCTGTTTCGTTCAGAGAACAACCAAATTTGTTCATGGATCTTTCCTACATGGACAAAACAAATCTGATACAAAGTTTTTGTTTTGAAAAAAATGTTTAAGGTAAATAAAATCTTAGTGTTTGTAATTTAAAAAAAAAAATTTTATCGTTTGTTAACATTCATTGATTTTTTTCATTTTCAAGAAAATTTTGCTTTATTTAAAGAATAGAAATTGAATGCAAAAAATGTATTTTCCCATACTTTGTTTCAACATTTACTTAAATAGTGCTCAATACTTAAATAGTTTTTTTTTTAGTAATATAAGAAAATATACTTATGGCAAGTGTGCTACACAGAAATGTTTGTTTCATTCTTGAAATACACACACGTGTTATTTTTGTTTTTTTTTTATCAGGAATGCTTCAGTTTTCTATCTAAACTTGACTTAAAAGTTTAATACGATCAGCTGGTTAAAGAAAAACAATTGCAGAAAAAATTGAAAACAAAAAAGGCAAATCTTTTGGCAAAATTTCTCAGATATGTTTCTTTTTCACAGCCAAAGGAATTTATCAAATTTGTAACTTTTAAGTCCACTTTAAAAAGTTATTTGATAAAAAAAATAAAAAAAAAAAATTTCTAAAAGAAATTAAAAAAAACTGATACATAAATGACTTTAACATATTTTGTTAATCAAAAATTATTTGTAATTATTGAAAAGAAATAATAGAAAATAAATTTTAAATAGTGTAATTTTATTGTTTGGATTCAGAAAACGAAATTTTTCTGATAATTTTTTTGTTTCTTCGCAATTTCTATTTTTTCATTTTCTGATAATTTTATGTGGATGAAGAATTTCTGAAATGAAATTGACAATTGTTAGATTTTTATCCCTTTTTATTTGCTACGAAATTCGTTTGTTTTTTTTTAAGAATTATCTTTACTAAAAAATCATAGAAAGAATTTTTCAAGGTTGTCTCCAACAATATAAATTCTCATCTCATCATTCACATTCTGCTGGGATTTCTTATAAAAAAATTAAAAATTGTATTTTTTATTTCTTTTTTTATTTTTGTCAGAATTGTAAATTTCCAATTTGGGCAGTTGTCTTTATCCCGGTCTTTATGTCACACAATTAGCCGTTGTTTTGCTTGGGATTTGCTTATCTGTGTTCCACAAAGATTATAAAAAAAAAAAATTCCTGAAAAAGTTACGACGAATCAAGATTCTGAGAACAGTTCAAAGTTGTTGGGATTTTTCAACTTTTTCTTTACTTAATTTCTTCATTTCTAATTTAAAAGAAAAAGTAAATAATTTTAGAATGCTAAAAACAAAATGTATGCAAATACAAACGTAAGCAAAAAAAAAAATAATTCAACTTTAAACATTTTTATTATAGATTATCAAAGGAGTTTAAAAAGTTTTTTTTAAGCTTTCAGAAATTTCTAATTTTCAAATTGTTGCTTCTCTTCTTCCTGTTATGACCAAAACAAATAAAATGTAAATTTTTTTTGCATTAAAAAACAAAAGCTCAACCTATATAAAAAATATCCCTATGTACATGAAAAAAAATATCACTACCTGCCTAAAGAATTTAGAATTTTAACCAACACTTAAACACTTCAATACTTAAACGATCGCCATAAAAATACAATGTATTTAACTCCTCTTCCCACATTATCAATAACTGCTAAAAATTTGTCATCCTTAAGAAGTTCTCCTGCCTGTAAAATAGCAGTTTTTCAAAATTGCCTGCATCTTATATGCACCTTTTGTGTGCTACAATTGCTGCTGTTGCTGTGGATTTTAAACTAGTAACAGTT
>NC_136504.1:116031440-116048940 GCF_053919585.1 Euprymna scolopes
CTAATCACTCGTCCAATCTGATGATGCAAAACCAGCAATGAAACCAACTTTTATTTTTGAGATGAGGATTGATAATTTTAATCGGTTGGACTGCTGTTCTTATCTTGAATGTTATTTTCGCAACGTTTTGGCTAATGCAACCTCTGACCTTCTTTAAGTGTATTTTAGTTGAATACAGGAATTTTTCTGTCACCAGGACCTGTCACGTAATGAATAAAATACTAAATAAAAAATTCAGTTCTAAGTGACACCCTTCTCTAGGTTAAGGGTTCAATCCCCAGTGTGGGCGATACTAAGAATACAATGGTGAATTACTTAAAACTTGTATGCACTCATAACACATGGAATAAGAGTATGCTACCTCCGTTAAGTAAATAAAAGGTTTCATTTGAAATTCCATACAGATTGTGGAGTTCAGCAAGATATCCCTGAAGGAGGAGGTTACATCAGCCGAAACGTTGCAAGAAAAACACTCAAGATGAGAACAGTAGTCCGAATAATTCCTAACACTGGCGATACATGTACAGGATTTTCTGATTAAATATAATTTTTTACGTTCTTTTATTTCTGAACGATTTGAAATATTTAACAGCGACAGATTTTTCCATTGGTTTGAAAGCTGGTGACGATGACCGACTACAAAACACCAAAACATTGGTAGAAAGTTGTGTTTTATAATTTGTACCAAATTTAAAAAAAAAAAAATCCTGCAGCTCAATGAATAGCTTGAAGGTATTTATTTCTCTCCCACAGCAAGAAATGCGACACAAGGGTTGGAAAGTGGGATTGAAAAATCAGCACCCCAGAGGAGGAGCATTCTGACCCTGCAAAAGAAAGATGCCTCAGCGGCCCCGTTGGCGATTAGCAATAAACTAATCCCTTCTCAAAGAGGGAATGGAAAAGTTCATGACAAGAATTCTGTTTATTTTGGCAACGAATATGAAAATGTCTGACCTTGAACTTTGTGAGTTGGAGAACTGTGACGGTAATGTGGAAACAGTGGCTGGCAGGAAGAATCCTCACAAACGTATCGGTGATGTCTGCACAATGAAATTCATTGGAAAGCTGAAAAAAAAAAATGTGATATCCATGCAAGGCAATGCAGATGTCAAGAGAGATTAGAATGGCGACGATGAAGAAATTGCTGCTAAATATAGTTTTCCTCGTTCCATCCCCCCAAAAAAATTATGTCAGAAAAAATTGCAGAAAGATTTGTCACTTGTCACAAAAAAAGAAACCATCATAGATTGGGATTTCCAAGGCCGCCACAGAGAGAAATTGGTATTGAAGTTCAGTTCCATAAAAGACGTAGAGAATGAAGCAAATCAACTTCCATTGCAGCTGATTATCGTGATTGACCAAAATCTTTGGATTGACCAGTCAAATTTGTTGGCACTTTATTGGTCTGATCAGAATAACATCCGTTGCTTATTGCAATCTTTTGAAAAAAAATCTTTGGTACATTGG
This sequence comes from Euprymna scolopes, assembly GCF_053919585.1. Lineage (NCBI taxonomy): Eukaryota > Metazoa > Mollusca > Cephalopoda > Sepiida > Sepiolidae > Euprymna > Euprymna scolopes. Next base: position 116,032,908 of record NC_136504.1, read on the forward strand.
TTTGATGACGTATTCTCTTTTGTTATTATGAGATTTTTTTTCATGGAAATCGCTCCAGACAAGGCATGAAGCCACTTGATGTAAGGATCTAAAATAACAATTTTTTTAAAAATACCATTTGATGGTCAAAAAGTAGCCAGCTGTGCTATATAGTGGGACCCTATGTAAGTAAGCAATGATTGTTTACTAGTATAAATTTTGGCAAGGGTTATATTCAGTACATGTTAAGACAACCTGATAGCAAACAGAAATATAACCAGCTGCAGGTGGCATGATTGAAGTGGTGTGGCGGGGGGGGGTCAAAGTTTAGCGCCTTAAACAAAATATGTGGTAGAAATACAGATGCCAGAAAATAGAAGATAATGACATCAAGTGTTCAAAGTGAGAAACGAGGATTAAAAAAAAAAATGTCAAGAAGTAAGATAGGCAATATATATATATCCAACAATGGAGAAAATCTTAGCAAACTTCACCTTGATGTCTGCCTGTCTGTGTTTTTCGATTCAAATTCTTAAGACTAAGTTTAAAAAAAAAAAAAAAAGGAAGTAGAAAGTGGGACGATAAAATAGTTGCCCTAGAAAAGACGACATGATACCAGTTTTTTTTTTTTTTTTGTAGATCATCTACAAGGTGCTTGTCATAGCCTGCAATAACCCTAATCCCTGAGTGGCTTCCGGGCCTTGATAAATGGTGACCACCGTGTAAAAAAAAAAAAAAAAAATAACCCTAGTCATCAGTAAATATACCCATCTCTAGTACAATTTCATCAGGAAGATAGTTTGTAAATATCAAGAATAATAAAGGTTCGGTAATCGACCCCTGGGACATACCCTGTAGGGAACATCCTAAATCACAGCAACGAGCAACACCTTTGGGTTTGTATTACTGTACACATAGATTCGAAAAAGTTGTCAAAAAAAAAATATATAACAAATAAATGTTATCAAAGGCAAGATAAGTTACTTTTCTACCTAACTGGATATATTTTTTGTGTTTTTATTCAATGTAACATGTTTATTCAGCTCGAAAAACATACAGTGTTTACCGATGTATTGGAAATTTCAAGATGACGTCTCACACCCTCTTTAACACCGTAAGTTTGGGAAAAGGTGTTATAAATAAAAAACTATACAAAATACTATTAAAACCCCGCTGAATATATGTCAACCTATGTCACGGTAACATATATTGAGCGAGTTTTAACAGTATTTTATCCGTTTTTTATTTATAACACCTTTTCCCAAACTTACCGTATTAAAGAGAGAGTCAGACGCCATCTTGAATTTTCCAATCATCGGTAAACACTGTATGGTTTTCGAGCTGAATAAACATGTTACATTGAATAAAAACACGAAAAATATATCCAGTTTGGTAGAAAAGTAACTTACCTTGCCTTTGATAACATTTATTTGTTATATATTTGTTTTTTTGACAACTTTTTCGAATCTATGTGTACAGTAATACAAACCCACACCTTTTGTTTCTACGGCAATATGTTTGTTTGGGATGAATAAAATAATTTTTGGTTCTTGTCCAAATACCTCTATAAAAAAAAAGGAAAATCTCTGTATGTGCGGAACGAAAATATCATATTCCAAAAATTATATACATTGGTTAACTAGTTTTATTTTTATAAAGAAAATAAAATTTTATGAATTAACTGAAGAGTCGTGAATATCCGGCTAAGGAGTTTAACTATCAAACTCTGAGAAATGATACTATTCAGCCATTTCAACAAAATTAATAGTCACTGTCTCTGTGGGTTTTTCAATTTTTTTTTTTTTTTAATGTCTCTTATGATTTCATTTTTATAGATTTCTTCAATGAATTCGTGTGAAAATCCTTTGTTCCTTTTAAAACTGCATCTCCGTTATGCATTCCCTCCATGATGGCGGATATTTATTGCGAATGTCACTAGCGAAATACGATATTTCCCAACCTTTAAAATGCTTTGGGCGCATTCGAATCGGTTTGATAGCACCACAAAAGAAATGATGGTCATTCTGAAACGAGTCGTTCTCATAAGGGGAAGTAACTCAAATTGTATTTCACTCTTTTTACTTCCATTTTGTATTAACATCCAAGGGAGCGCACTCGCACTGTCCAATTTCTCTTTATATATATATATATATATATATATATATATATATATATATATATATATATATATATATATATATATATATTATTCCCATTTGGGGCTGTAATTAATTGGGTTTCTTTATTTTACTTTTTTTTTTCTACAGAAATCGAAAGATATTACAATATATATATATATATATATATATATATATATATATATAATGGATAGATAATTCATATTTGGATTCTTTGGACTACTATTCTCATCTTTCGTGTTATTTTCACAATTGTCTCAGTTCAAAGCGGAAATTTCGGTGCTTATGTCAACGGATCATCAAATCTAAGGGAGATAACCAGTATAAACAGCAAAAATAAGCATATTTTGGGACGAAATAATCAGTAGAACAATGAAATAATGTTTTTAAAAAAAAAAAAAAATGATTGCACACACAAAAAGAAATTTGTTTTTCTTTAATTTAGGTAATCAGTCAAGCGTCTGGATGATTAAAACTTTTTCGAGTAAGATTTTGAAGTATTTAAACCGTCAATGATTTTTTTTTTTACTATTCTGTAGTTTCATTTTGCAAGGTATAATTTGGAGCGCATAATAATTAACGTACACAAAACAACGAAATAGAAAACATTTTTGAAGTATTTAAACCGTCAATGTAATTTTTTTTTTTTTTTAACGAAAATAAAAAAATTAAAAAATAAATTTGTTTTTCTTTATTTTAGGTAATCAGTCATTTCTGTCTGTGATTAAAGTAGAAAAAAATAACAACGTTCAAAGATTCTGCACAAGAGAAAGTGTTCTGGGTTTTTTTTTTTGGGGGGGGGGTCTCTTAAATAAGTGAAGCATTGAAGCATTTTTCTTTGACTAATTGGGCAACAACTTCTTGATTAATTAACAAGTTTATTTAATTTTTGTTGTTGATTAATTAACATAGTTTATTTAATTTTTGTTGTTGATTAATTAAAATAGTTTATTTAATTTTTGTTGTTGATTAATTAACATAGTTTCATTGTAACAGGTTGTTTACTTTTGTTTTGTGTAATACGTTAATAATAAGTTTATTTTGTTACTTAACATGGTTATATTTTTAAGTTTGTTGATTAACTTCGCTAACTTATTTCCTTTTCGTAAATTGCTTCAGCAATTTCCGGAACTCGGCTACAGTAATCGTGTAATCTTTTTTTTTTTTTTTTTTTTCGTTTAACATTCTTTCATTGTTCCACTGATTATTTCAGCGTCCCAAATTATATCTTGCAAAATATGCGTATTTTTGCTGTGTATGCTAGTTATCTCCCTTAGATTTGATGATCCGTTGACATAAGCGCCGAAATTTCCACTTCCCATAACAAATAATAACAGTAAAAACTTGTAAAATAAAATTGATTCATTGTATTTTTTTTTTTTTTCAGTATTCTAAAGAAAAAAGATTGGTGTTTGTGCACTTTTGTCACCGCGCTAGTTTTAAATATATATTTTTTTTCAGGTTAAATTCAAGTTTCGATATCTTTTTTATTAAAATGTTAGATGGAAGCACAGTAAAGTACCTCCAACGCGCGCCACAGTTTTACTCCCCCCGCTATATATAACAGAATTTAATTGTAATTTAATTTTATCATTCTAACTTTTTTACCATTTAATAGAAAAAGCTTCAAATAAACTGCTAATATTTTTTTAATTTTTTACAGCATACAAAAATAATGAAAATGCGAGACAAAATTCGTGTTTACATTTTCGACGCTTTAAAACAACGTTCCTATGTAGTGACGTTTTTTAAGCCGTTCCGTTCACACCCCCATGTTTTAAAAATCTAGTAAAAATCAAATAATAATCATATTTTCCTGAAATTTTCGATATTCAATCATTATTAAATAAACTTACATAATAAAAATAGGTTTCGATAAATATATTAGCGCAAATATATATTTTTAGGTGTTCTACCCCCCCCCCCCCAAAAAAAAATATTTCATAGTCCGAAAACTAAGCAAAATAAATGTGGGGTTGATAAAAGTTTCAACATTTTTTTAAACCTGAAAAGATCAAATAATTAATATATATATATATATATATATATATATATATATATATATATATAAAATCCTGTTATTTATTTCACTTACCTCAAAGTTGTAAATAAAATTGGACATACAAATTCAATATTATGTAAAAAAAAAAAAAAAAAAAAAAAAAAAAACACTTTCTGGATAATTTTTTTCTCGGTAATAATAATTATTCGAATTACAACAACAAAAAAAAAACAATTCTAAAAAATAATTACTTTTAAAAAGCTTTAAATGATATTAAATTCAAATATTACGCGATATGAAGTTTAAATGAATATTTTTAATAACAGATTTCCAATAATAAAAAAATATATTTCTATAAAAGAATATAAGACTATTGAGATAATAAAAATTGGAAATCCAAAATCAATCTTAAAAATATCCGTTTGGATTTTATTATTTAAATTGAAAGAGGGTGGTTGTTCTGATGTTTGGCGCTTTTTTTTTTTTTTTTCAAAAATGCACGGAAGCTTGTAAAGAACATTATTTTTAAATACATGTGTCAATAGAAGACGTTAAATTAATTTTATTTTATTAACTCTAGTCTGTGTAGTTCGTTAATAAAAATGTATTTGTTTTACAGAAGATAAGTTTTATATTATTTTTTTTTCCATAGCAAAAAAAAAAAAAAAAAAACGTAACTCCATTAATAATCATAACGCAAACACTTATCCATAGAAATTAATACAAACACACGAAATGATGACGTTACTATTAAAATGTGTACTATTGACGTTTTACACATCGCCGTGGGGATACCTAAAGCACAGAATAGTTACAAAACACTCTCCCCTCCTCATGTTAAGAATGGCTCTCAAAATAATAACATTATTTCAGCATGGTGGCAAAAGTGCACAAGTATCGAAAGATTATAAGTTATTATTTTTACATTAGGTTCATCTCTAGCAGTGTCAGAAATCGCCATTAAAAATGCATGATAAAAGCTTGAATAATTAGACTTATCTTTCGAAACTTATAACTACTTGAAGAATTTAATTTAAACCCTAATTTTTTTTTTCAATAAAAGGAGCAAAGACCAAATTTTAAAATAATAAAAGGTTTAATAGCAAAATATGCAATTTTTTTAAATCGGTTTTCTTTAAAAAAGATTTCAAGAAAATCAACGAATTTTAACTTACTTCGAATATAATTTATATTTATTATTATTATTATTTTTTTTTGTAAAAAAAAAATAAAAAATAAAAAATAAATAATAAATATAAATTCCAAAAACTTACTTACCTATAAAAAAAATACTAATCAATGAGTACTTCCATTCTTCATTGTTAAGAATTTATCCATATTTATATTTTATATTTTATGTCCTTTTTAAATAAAATAATTTTTTAAGTAAGGATTAAAAAATCCTGCGATATCAGATGTTCACGATTGGAATAAAGGGGAGACAAACGTCTCCCTTTCTTTGAGTTGAAAACTTTGGTTGCCTGTAAGCGTCAGAATTAATATCCCTTTCTATTTCTGGCTGTAAACAAAAGTTAGTCAATATGGGCCACCGTATTTGAAAAATGATCACATTTCACTTATCAGTTTTTTTGCCGTTAAAAAAAATTCCACTCGACCAATTTTCCATTTTTTTTATTCTGTTAAAGAAATACATGAGTTTTTGATTTAATAAATTTTATTTCTTCTTTATGGAGTGATTTTTTTAAATCTAAAAAAGAACATTGAATGAAACAGAAAAAATTGTTGTAGGTATTCAATCTTTTCAGGACAAAATTTAAAAAATAGGAAGTTTCACTTAAAAAAAAATCAACGTGTTAAAAAAAAAAAAGGTTTAAAACTTTTGTTTACAGGTAAATTTGCACAAAACTATTCTTTTTTGTTTATTTTAAACTAGATTGTTTTATTTATTGATCTTTTATCTTCAATTTGTGATATACAAATCATTTTAATAGACATTACAAAATGGAGGCGTGAATTAAAAAAAAAAACGTTTGTCTGAAAAAATATTATATTCGGTTTATTGGAAAGAGCATAAAATTTTACATTAAACCTGCAAATATTATAAAAATTGAACCAATAGAAAAACTTTGATAGATTTTTGAATTGAAAAAATTTAACTCGTAAAATTCAATTCATTTTATTACGTAGAAAAAAAAATGGCTGCTTGGGCGCGCACAGGCACTTTGTAAACACTGTTTTTGGGGGTTTTTTTTTTTTTTTTTTTTTTTTTTAAATATTTCTATTATTTTTCAAAAAACTTTAATAATTTATTTTGGAAGTATATTCCATAAAGAAATTAAACAAACCACTTTAAAAAGAGAAATTACGAATTTTGTATATTTTATTCGCAGTGTTAAGGGTGTCAAAAATTCCCGACACACCTAGTCCACCACCACAATTTTCTTTAAAATGACGATTTCGACAGATTTTCGACTATGCTGAATACGAAAATCGCATTGAAATTTTGCAGACAAGTTGTTATTGAGGTATAAAACACTGTCTTATGCACTGTATTCTTTGGCGGCCATGTTTTTTACCCGCGTGTGCGCGCCATAAACAAATCTGCTTCTCTACAACTGACACTGCCACCTAGTGGAAACAAAATGCACTTTTCTCAGACCCCTCCCCCACCCCGCGTACCTCTCTTGCCATCTAGTGGAAAAAAAAATCAATTTTTATACATTCTGTACAGTTACACAAATTTCTTTTAAATGACGACTTTTTGAGATTTTCGACTATACTAAAGAAAATCTCAGTTTGAGATATAAAGACTGCTACCTATCCTATTTCACAATATTTGTTACTTGAAAGTACAGAATAGTTACAAAACACCATTCCCTCCCCATGTTAAGCATGTGTTACTGAATAATATTAAGATATCTTCGTCAAATAACGCGGCAAAGAAGTAACAAACAAGATTTTTTTCCGAACAGAAAAATATTTGAAACCCCAAAAATGCGTAAGAAAATATAATTTTAATAAAACAATTTTTCACAAGATTCTGTGGCAGAACTCATTTTTAGAAATAAAGAAATGTGCAAAAATGTCAGCGATTTTTTTTTTTTTGAATGAATTCTAAGTGGAGAAAAGAAAACGGAATTCTTATAAAAAAAAATGTGAAAAAGTGTCAGTGATATTTTGACAGAAGCGATTTAACTGATCAGTCGGAAAAATCATTTGGTGTGTGAATTTGTTTTATGCGAGTCACAGGTCTTTATATCTTTATATCTCGCAAACTACTTGTTTCTGTAAAATTTAAATGAGATTTCCGTCTTCAGCATAGTCGAAAACCTCGATAAGTCACAATTTTAAAGAAATTTGTGGATTGTTGGTCGCAGAGAATTGGATTTGTTTATATTTTATAGCGTGCTTCAGTAACATGCATAGCATGTTCATTTTTTTTAGCCACTTGTGGAATCACAAAACGATAATGGAAATTTTAGCCATTTTTAGCCATTTCGATGTTGACTGGCGATCTTTCTTCTTGGAAGTTTGCAACAACTTGTTACAAAACCAAGACGCAATAAGAGACCAAGGTTTTGAGGTTGAAATTAATGAAACTTTAATTGTTCGACAAAAATATAACTTTCTGAAGGCATTGAGAGGAGTTCCAAACAAAGTTTCATGATCGCTCTGGGAGGCTTCAACGAATGGACAGACAATCATCTACATGCGATATTCGTTTTCAGCATACTCGAAAACCATTAACAGTCGTAATTTTAAAGGTGAGTGTTGAATTTTAATGTTCTCTCCTTTTATTCTATTTACAATTTTCTTTAAATGATGACTTTTTTAGATTTTCAAATATGCTGAATGCGAAAATCACTTGCAATTTTGCAGAGACAAGTACTTATTGAGATATAAAGACAAAAATATTACCAATTCTTGGGGTGGTGTCAGTTTCAGAAAAGTGGATTTTTGGCGGACGTGTACGAGAGTGCTCAACCCCTAAAAAATGCACGTTTTTCACCTTCTATGTAAGTTTTTGTTCCGACGGTTTTCATAGGTTAAATACTTAAGTATCATATTAACAGAAAAAATTTTGAAAAAAAAAAAAAAAAAATTAATGACTTTTAAGGAGTTCTAATTATGTGACTCGTCGGTAACAAAATGGACCGTAAGTCAACTAGCAATAAAGTGTAGTGTTATAACCAGAAAGTGAACCCCCTTCTTAAAAGTTATTAAAATTAGTTTTTAATAATTATGATGTAAGAGTTAATTACATTTCTGTGTGCACGGCATGTTTCACAATCTGTTAATATTTAATAAAATTATGATTTTTAGTTTATAAGACCATACAAAAATTTTGAATTGAAAATAAGTTTCTGAAAGTTAATTTAAGGATTTAGTTAAGATTGAAAAAAAAAAACTGTCTTAGGAATAAAAAAAATTATCATTTCCTAGAATAAAGAGGAATTTAATAAAAATTAAATTTTTTTTTTTTTTTTTCGGGCTAGAAATTACAATATTGAAAATCTACTATATAATGAAATGATTACAAAAATTCCCCTCTGGACCAAAATATCGTAGATTCACAATAACAAATGCCACACACAAATTTGTCTAGATTATTAGCCAATATCTTATGTAACTTTAGAACGCCATTTTAGGCACATTTATTTGTTATGATAAAATCTTCCATTACATCCTAGGAGCAACACCTTTTGATGAAGTAGTCCTTATTTTTCCCATTAAATCTACAGTCATTTTATCGCCCCCACTCATCACTGAGACTGTGATGACTTTGTAACTATTTTTCCCTGGCACCCTTCGTAACTGGTTCATACACTCATATATCTTTCCAGTTACCGATTACAATATAATAATTTCTCCCTTCGAAATGTGTTTTTTGGTGTGTGCTTCCATGTGTGTTTGTGTTTCTTTGTGTGTGTGTGTGTGTTTTTTTTTTCCATGTGTGTGTTTTTTGGGTTTGTGCTTCCATGTGTGTTTGCGTGCGTGTGTGTCTGTGAGATACAAATCAACCTAATACTTGCGTCAACCAAACTCAGGCAAGGCAACGTGTGGCCGGGCGGGTACAGTTAGTTAATAATAAAGGAACTTTTGTCAGTTAGTGGCCTCCATATCAACAAGAAACTAATCGTTTTAGCTGTTATCTGCTCAAAGTGACATTTTTTTTCTGGACTTACACATGTATCTATGTCTTTTTTTTTTTTTTTATAATATTTAAAGACAAAGGCAAAACTGTTATATTTTTCTTGACTAATAATTGAACGTAAACTTTAACAAGATTTAATGTATATTTGTACTGGTTTTTATTTGTTTTTCCTATATTTTTGATGTGATCTGTTTTTTTTTTTTTTTTCTTTTACCAATAAGCAAATATCAAGAAACTTTTTGAAGAAATTTTTTGGACTTAGAGACCGAGAGCAGGTTCAAGACGTTTTCACGAATAGTGGCCATGGAAAAGCACTCGTAAATCAAAATAAGGATGGTCAGTAAAATTGCACATTGCGAGGCATATCACGTCATTCCACTCGCCTCTAGTGGTTTGGATTGAAAACAAATCGAGAAAACTCACATATTTTGATTGTGGTTTTCTGCTGACGTTCGTCCCAAGGTTTTTTTGCCAAATTTAATTAAAAAATTTAATTTAAAAAAATTTAATTTTTAAAAATTCAAGATGCTTGTCTATAATTGGGCCAAAAAAAAAAAATTTTACAAGAAAAATCTGAAAAAAAATCTTTATAATGTACGTACTTGTAAATTGCATGAAGATGTCATATTCCAAAAGTCACGTAAATCGATCAAGTAGTTTATTTTTTTATTTAAGAAAATCAAATATTATCACACGTTTTAGCGAAGATCTGCTTCATGCCATCTTGTTTGAGACCTAACGACACCTGTCGGAAATATGGGATCAACCAGGGCAGACAATTGACATTTTTTTAAAGTACAAATAAAAAATAATGAATTAACTTATTTAATAAATAAATAAATTGACTTCTTTTAATAAAGAGAATGTCGAAAACACTGGGGTTTTTTTGTCGTTTGAAAACAGACTTTAATAATCGAACATGAAAAACTATGATAAATCAATCAAGTTTTTTTAAAAGAAATTTTTTTATAAAAGTGTTTCCGACATTTAAGAAAAGAAAAATATTTGTGGTTCATTTTTTTTTTGTCTTATGTAGTTTTTAGTGCTTTTTAATTGATCTAAAAAATAGTTTTCATGAACGATTTGCAAAAACATAAGTACCAAACATTATGTATTTCGGTCTTTTTGGTGGGGGGCAGGGGGTATTCAATTATAGAACTTTTGTGAAATATTAAACAGTATTCTACTTGGTAAATGTTGGTGCGTTACTTATGGAAAAACAGTCAATTAAACTGCAGAAGCACGTGTTAAACTACACAAGTTCTATAACTGAATATCCCCCCCCCGAAAAAAGAACGAATCACATAAAATTAGGGGTCGCGTTTTTTGCCGATAATTTCGAAAGTCATCGCCTCTTTTCAATTGTCTAGCCTTAATTTGAACCTACGTCACTTCCGGTTTGGCAATGGGCGAAACAGCTAACGCATCACGTTTTTTTTTTTTTTTCCACATTTTTTTTCCTCCTTTGCGGTACGGGTTCAAGCCTGCCTGCCTACTACCACTTTTTTTTTTTTTTTTTTTTTTTTTTTTTACAAGCACCCATGTTTACCCAGCTGGGCAAACTTGAGTCCTTGTACCGGAAAACAAGGCCAATAGCCATTAGTTGCGTGCTCTCGTGTAATGAATGAATGCGTGAATGTAGGATTGACATGAAATTCTTAAAGATAAACTAAAATGACCGAAAAATGGGCTGAAATGACTTAAATAAAAAGTAAATGACTTAGAATGACTTTAATGAACTTAAGGATGAATTGAATGATCTTAAGGATGACTTGAATTCTTAAAAAATAACTGGAATCCTTCAAAAACAACTTGAATGATCTGGAGAATGACGTGAATGGCTTTGAGACCGACTGGTTGTAAAGCGAGTGATCATTTTACATTAAATTAATACAGAAAAGTGATCCCCCACTTTATATCACAAAGTTACAAACATAACTATAGCATGTAGTAAGACAGATAGTACACTTTGATCTTGGCCAAAAGATCCAGAAAAGCTTAAAAAACTAAGAACAGCATCTATTAACAACAGACCTTTGATCTTAACCAAAAAGGCCAAGCACAAAAGTGTTACGGACAGACCGACGGAGTGACTTATAGAGTCGCTTGCATGCGACTAAATATCCAGTAAATAAAACGTTGTTTAGTAAATCATTTTTTTTTTTTTTTTTGCATGCACCAAACATGGATATAAATATCACTAAAAAATCTGCTGGGTGATAAGCTTCATTTCGAACCGCCTCCTTGCTTGTCTCTCTCTCACTCACAGTAAATCGAACTTACTAAGGGAGATAATAACTTCCGGTGAATACCGGAAAAATATCCAGTAAATAAAACGTTTAGTAAATCGTTATTTTTTATTATTTTTTTTTTTTTTTTTGCATTTCCATACATCAAACATGGATATAAATATCACTAAAACATCCGCTGGATCATAAGCTTCATTTCGGTACCTAACTTGCCTGAGTGGATTGCCTGTAGGCTGAGACAGACACACACACACAACGAAAATTTATAATAGGATTATTAATTATTTTTGCTCAACACACACCTACAAACACCCGGGCAACGCCGGGCTCATCTAATAAGAAACCATGAAAAATGAATAATTAATGAACACTTGTTTTTCAAAACGAGAGCAAGTTACCTCCGTGGATTAAAAAAAGGGTTCCATGCGAATATACAGATGCATGAGTTCGATGCATTTAAAGAAGGTCACATCAGTTGAAATGTTATAAGAAATCTGAATGATCCAATTATTTTTTTGTTTCCACATTATACATAAAAAAAAAAAAAAAAAAATGATATATGCTCAACCTGTTGAAGTTAAAACATATGAGTCATTACGGTGTTAATTTATGTAGTTTCAAATCCTCAATGTTTTATGGTTGTTTTTAAATTAAAAAAATGATAGGATTGATAAGAAAGAAAAAACAAAAATGAAAAACTAAACACAATTTTAAAATTTAAATTTTCGTTTTATTTAGATTTCATGAGAAAGAAAAAAAAAAATACAAAATTTTCTGTCCTTCATGGTCAATTGCTTTTTTTTGTTGCTTTTTTTAGGGTTGGGGGTTCTGCTATTTAATTAGTCAGCCTAATGAAACAATTGATTTTGATGTATCGTTATTTTCATGGAAAGTGCTCGACTGAGCTTCAATCTATGGTCCCCCCTCGCCAAACTTTCACAAGAAACACTCGTCTAGCTGTAAACACTATCAATAATTTCCCCCACTCTTTATCTGTGCCTAAACCTAAACGTAGATTCCATGAACAAAGCTTCTTTCTTAGAACTGCACGCCTGTGGAATTGTCTTCCGTTTTCCTGCTTTCCAGCTGTCTATAATATGGTTGTGTTCAAGTCTAAAGTAAATAAGTTCTTGATGAGCCGTTCCATATAAGTTATTAAATTTACCAAATTTTCATTGCTAATGATTACTATATTGACCAATTTCTACTGTACACTCTTTAACCCTTATCCTTGAGTGGCCTCTGGGCCTTGATAATGTGGTGATGCCTTTGTAAAAAAAAAAAAAAAAATTAAGCTGACCACAAAAAATAAATCAAATAAATAGACTTGCTTCTTTCTCTTCCTTTAATTACAGATTTCAATATTTTTTATGAAAAAAATTTTAAAACATTTCTTCCATATTTTTTTAATGCGTATCAAGATTTTTTTTTTTTTTTTTTTCGTTTCGAAAAGACAGCAAATACAAGTGGATGAAAAGAAAACTGCGGATATTTTGTCACATAAATATATATACATCTTTTTTGTGCAAGTACATACTCCTTTACCTGAAAAAAAAAAAATAAATATCTGCATGATGTACCCGTGATGAAAAGAAAATATCATACACCAAAAATCATGTGCAGTGATCCAATAGTTTTTCTTTTTAGTTTATAAAAAAAGATAAAATTTTATGGTTAAACGACAATCTGACACTATTTTGCAAGACAAAGGAGATAATGTTAAATAATTTAAACTCATGCAAAATTCTAGACAGCCATTCTCAACATAAGAGGCATTGTAAAACTGAAATTTGCTTAAAAATTATTTTCTATAAATAAATAAATAAATAAATAAAACTACTGAATCAATGTATGTGATTTTTGGTGTATGATATTTTTCTTCCTTCTGTCACGGGTATGAACATTATAGAGATTCTTATTTTTGTTTTTCAGGAGAAGTTGAGAATTCTGAACAAGCACTTAAAAAAAAAAAAAACCGTAAATTAGTTTATTTAAAAAAAAAAATCGGTTTTAGGAAAAACAAAAGGAAAAAAAATATCAAAACTGACGGAATTAAATATGAAAAGAAATTGATTCGAGCAAAAAAAAAAAAGTTTGGTAATTTTTTTTTTTCTACTCGAATTTTTAAAGCATAAGTTTTTAAAAACACGCGACAATAAAATATGGGAGGGATAGGTGGTAGTTTTTTTTTGTTTTTTTTTAAATGGTGGAGGGTTTTATTTCTATGTTTTGTGGCAAATTAACTCGTTCGGTTATTTAATGCCAAGATGCTATTTCTTGTACACTATTCATTGAACACAAACTGCTATTTTACCCATACTTTTCTTGGTCCTCTTGTAGTTTAGATGAACCAAAATATAAGGAAAATATTAGGACATGTTTGGAGGTACACCGTCTGTAAGCATGTCATTTGATTGGATATTGAAATTGACGTAATTTCTGTAAAAAAAATTTTTTTTAATTAAAATGAAACAATATTGAAATTGACGTACTTTCTGTAAAAGAATTTTTAAAATTCAAATAATATAATATTGAAATTGACGGAATAAAATTAAATTGAAACAAAATTAGAAAACCAAAATAATTCCTTATTAAATCATTTTTATAAAATACAGTGTTGGAATTTGTGTGGTTGAAAAGTAAATATTTCCTTGTATTTTTATTATGTATTTTAGAACAATATCATTTGTAATCATATTTGTTTGTTTCTGTATTTAATAAAAATTATTCCATAAATATATTCTGTTTTCTAATATTGTTTCAATTTAATTTTATTATGTCAAGTTCAATATTGTTTAATTTTTTTTTTTTTTATTATTCAATTTTTACCCCAAACAAGGCACAGTGCCACTTTGAAGTAGGGGGCTACTATCCAGGACATAATTTGCGGGGGTATTATGAAGGGAGATGAGTAGAAAGATGTCTGTTCACATTACACTTGAACTTCTGCATGTCAGTACAGTTGAGAAAGCAGAATCCCGGAAGCGAATTCTAAAGTTTCAATTTCAATATCCAATCAACTGACATATATCCCAGTATCTTTCTCATATTTTTGTTTAAACTACACAAGAGCCCTTTTCTTCTAACGATCCGTACGTGCGTGAATGTAATCGAACCAACTGGATTTGAACTTTGTTCGCTGATTCCCAATTCCTCACCCGTTGCGCAATCACGTGATTGCACGAATGCTTTGGGAGAGGAAAAGGGAGTTTTCAATATCACATTCTGACTGCAAACACAAAATAAATATAGACAAGAGAAGTGGGGGGGGGGCAAGATGAGACAAAATACGAACAAAAAAAAAATATCACACACTGCTATTAAAGCAAAAAAAGAAAGATTTATATCTGGGGAGAGGAGGGGGGGGGGAGGTAATATCAAAACTCAAAAGTCTGAACTTTTATCACAAATTGAGTCTTTTGTCTGAACTTAACACAAATAAGCGAGGGTGAAGGTTTTTTTTTTTTTTTTAAATTAAAAAAAAAATTTTTTAAAGCAGAAATAAAAACTTTGTTTTGAGAAAAAAATGAATGAGATTTTTTTTTTAGATTTTAAAAAACTAAACAAAATTTGTTCACATAAAATCTACGCTTGTGTAGAATAGTGATATTTTCAGGTGAAAACATTATTACGTATGTCGAAATTAGTATAAATTCCAAAACTTATATAAAAATGATCCAGTAGAAAAATTACAAATAAAAATAAAATTCATTGAGTTTATCGTATATTTTAATGTTGCAAGATCTAGCGGGAGACAACTACAATCAATCATATTTAAACATAAAATGTTAGAACGTAATTGCAGATGACTTTTTTTTTTTTTTGTTAAAATACAGGATGATTTTTTGTAATTTTTGGAATTTATATTCATTTCGATATGACAAGTAAGTACATAATGTTTTTTTACCTGAAATGTGTTGTTTAAAACAGGGGTTTCCAAATTTTTCGAATGGAGGACAATATTGCTGATTTTTTTTTTTTTTTTTTTTTTTTTTTTTAGAGCTATGTGTGTTAAAATATTAAAAAAAAAAAATTACTTAGACATGTTTTATGTCGTTTATTTGCTTTTTAGTGAAACTGATTCTCCAAAACCTCATTCTTTTAATCATTTTTGAACAGAAAGCAAATCACATTATTTCCATTAAAAAATTTTTTCCTGAATATTTTATGTTTTCTATAAAAGCTCTGCGGGCCGGATTAAAGACTTTGGCAGATTGGATCTGGCCATCGGGCCATAGTTTGGCGACTTCTGGTTTAAAATATCATTATTCTACACAAGCACTGAATATTTTTCTGTTTATTCAAAGAATTCTTTTTTAAATGCTGAAATTATAAATTGTATTTTCCATTTAATTTTCAAATGTTTGGAGCAATTTAATATAACTAATTTATAAACTAATAATAAACTTTTAGTTGTCTGGATAATCTACATCGAAAATATTTTCTATTTATGATATGCATAAAATCCAACTTTTATGCATAAGTTTTTATTTCTTTCAATATTTTGTTCTTCCAAAATATATTAACTGCTATGTTTTATTCGTGTTTT
>NC_136504.1:116053940-116326440 GCF_053919585.1 Euprymna scolopes
ATTTGGGAAAATCGATGTGACGGGTGTCAGCCAGAAATTTGGCTGTTAAGGGGGTCAAATTTCAACGATTTGACCTTTAAGAACTCTACCAAACTCCTCCGACAATTTTGGGTCTAGACACTTGAAATTTTAGATATAGGTTCAAGGAACCTGGATCTAACTTAATAAAGTGATTTGAGCCCGAAACTATAAATTTTAAGGGGTCATAATAGGGGTCAAAGTTTTAAAAAATTAAGCATTTTTTTGTTTTTTTGCTTTTTTTGCACAGCATACACCTCCAAACACCCGAGCAACGCCGGGCACCCCTGCTAGTATATATATATATATATGACTGTGCTCTTTTCTTGTCTTCAGATGAAATGAATTAAGCTTTGAAATCCTATGGTGGAAGCGTTTTTTTTAATTTATTTTTCTCTCTCTCATTACACACACACACACACACACACACACACACACACACACACACACAAGGAGAAATAGTCTTAGAAGATGAAAGAATCGTTTAAATTAACCAGATTTTCTTTAACATAAAAATTTCATTAAAATTCTAATTTTCTTTCGCCATGTTATGGCTAAGTGGTTAACAATAAGATCAGACCCTGTCCGTTCCACACAAACACTTTCATCTAAACCAACCCGTGACCTTGTGCCTAACCTGAACAAGAAGCAAATGAAATCAAGTAGAAACTAGTTCGATCCAAACTCTTCTACTGTTAATATAAATTGCATCATCCGTTTTAATAATGGAGAGCAATTTGCATATAAATAAAATTTATGCACTTTTAACAAGAGTTACAGAGTAAAACATGCGCCTGTTTTCTAGCCTCCCCCACCCACCCCCGAACGAAACAATTTTAAATAGTGTGGGGGAGCGAGAAACCAGATAGCAAGTCAGACAACCATTTTAAATTCACCCAGCTTCCTGAAATGAATTCAGAGAGAAATCCTCTATTCTAAAAATGTCAACAATAGATCAAAAAAAATTTTTTTTTTTTTTTAGGTCATCAGAAATGACAATTTGTGAATAATCAAATTATTGACGTACATCCATTGCTTGATGTGAATATTTTAGTAATATTCCTATTTGGGATGATAGTAAGAGTGTTTGATAATAGGTCTGGGAGATCAAGATTCAATACTCGGGCGGGTCATAATAAAAAAAAAAAAAAAAAAAAATATGGTACTTGGCACTCCATATTCTAAAGGGAGGATAAAGGACAAGTGAAGTAACCCTCAGAATGTAGTGGCGCCCTCTCCTAAATCTCAGTGTAGCAGCTAATGAAAGGAACCTTCAGATCGCCCTCGACTGCAGTCTACCACATTAGCTTTTTTTTTTTTTTTTTTGCTTTAGTAATATATCTAGATAAATAGTTAGTTGTGAGCATTGGAGGAGAGTTTGTTTGCCTCCATCTTTGACAGCAAAAAATGTAAACATTGAAAGTCGAAAAATGGTTAAAAAATTTTTTTTTTTTTTTTTCAATGTCTAAACTTATAAACTTTTCCCCTACATCCTTTTTTTTTTTAACCCTAACCCTCTTTGTTATTCCGTTGTATTTTCTGCTCACCTTACCTCAACTGAGCAATGAAAAAAAAAAAAAAAAAAAAAAAATCAGTTGACAAATCGATTGTCGATAAATATTATCGTTTTAAGCAAAAACAATATTACGTATTTAATTGTCATGTCGAAAATAGTAATATATCCAAAGATAACGGAAAATAGAGTAAAACACCTGCTGGTGTGTTTTTAGTAAAAAAACAAAAAAAAAAAAAAAAAAAAAAAAACAGTCTCACTATAGACAACAAATATTGCAGCCACAAATAAGTACTATAAAATATTCGTTCCAGAGTTATGCTACTGTCTAATTTTACAATGTCTAAGAAAAATGCAGTTTTACCCAATTTTCCATAAAAATTACTTTTAACTATAAATAACTTTGTACTCAATGATTTTTCGTAATTTTTGGATATATTACTATTTTCGACATGGCAATTAAGTACATAATATTGTTTTTGTTTAAAACGACATTAAAAAAAAAATCGATTTATCGATTGTATCTTAATAAGCACTAAAAAAAAAAAAAATCGTCCGAAATCAGTTTAGTCGTTGCAGATTTGCAAAGGTGAATTCTACAGATTATTCGAAAAAATAAAAATTCCCTCATCTCTTTAGATGACGCTTTGTGGCTCAAGTTTTCGATGTTTATTTAAAAATTCAACCTATTTTCAAGACAAAAATACAAAAAAATCTTTTTAAATAAAACATTATGTACCTGCCACAGAACGAAGGAAGATGTCATATACCGAAAATCACGTAAATTGAACCAGTTATTTTTATAAATCATACCATCAAATTTATGATGAAGCGAGAACGTTGTTTTGATCCGCCATGTTTAAGAAATAAAGGGAGACAATTCAAGTTATCGAAATCAAAATCAGCTTTATAATAGTTACAATTTCCAATTGAAATCATTAAAAATCGTAAGAAAAATTTAAAAACTAAAATCTTATGTACCTGTCACAGAACGAAGCTGTCATATTTCAAAAATCACGTAAATTGATTAGATTTTATTTTTTTTTAGAGAAAAATTTTTTTTAACGATTTAAAATATTAATGTGAAATCGTTAGCATTACGAAGCTGATCTTGCAAGTTTGAATTGCCAAGATCAGCTCTTTCTTTTCAAGTGGTGACGCAGACGCAAGACAGTTTTTTTTTTGCTTCCTTGTAAAATTTGGTTTTCTTAGTCAATAATAAAACTACTTGATCAATGTAAGTGCTTTTTGGAATATGACATTTTTTGTTCGGGGACAGATGCGAACATCATATAGATTTTGAGTATTTTTTTTTTTTTAATTAGGTTGAATTCTGAATAAGAATCTTTTTTTTTTTTAATTAGGTTGAATTCTGAATAAGAATCTTTTTTTTTTTTTTTTACAGAACCACTAAAGAGGATCTAAATGATGATGCGAAAGTTGAGATATGCCATTGTGAAAGATAGCAAATCAGACAACCAGCTCAGACTTATCCTGAAATTAATTCTGAAAGAAATCTACTATTAAGAAAAAAAAATTTGTTTTTTTTACGCCATCAGAAATAATGATTTATATGAAAAATTAAATTACTGGCGTTTTATGGTTTTCTGTAAGTATATTTTTTCAGAAAACTAGAAAAAAAAAGGGGGGGGTACCAAAAACTAGTTTTACAAAAAGAGAGAGGGCGAACGAGGAGGGGGGGAGGGTGAGAGAAGCTTGAAGACGAAAGAAAGAATAAAGAACCCAATTTCAGCAGAGAACAGAATAACAATGTAATAAAATATGTGTATGAATATATACAAATCTAATATATAAAACTCTATATGTCTGTCTGTATGTCTCCATATTTTCAAACTCTATCTCCTCCGAAACTAAAAGTAGCAGAACGGCGCTAGCGGCCTCAAATGATCGGATTTTTTACGGGCTGTTCTTTTATGGGTCTTTAGCTGATTAAAATAGTTTTTAAGGGGTCAAAAATAGGTCAAAATTGACAAAATCGTTAAACATTTTGTACATTCATCTTAGTTTATTTTTAATCAGTTCATATGCGTGTCACGTTGGTGCAGTGGTAACGTCACCTGCTTTGAATGCTACAGTTTCAGTTTCGATTCTAGCTGATAGCACAAAAATACTTAAAAAAAATTTTTTTTTAAACCATGACTAATAATATATACGAAATCTGGACAAATTTAAAATATCATATTTAAGCGTATTTTACGGCTGAGCAAAGCCAGGTGCCCTCTCCCTCCGCTAGTATATATAAAGTTTTCTTTTCATAATATATGCAACATTGTGGAATTAAAAATAAACATCTTAAAACAGCTGTAGCCAACTTTAATGTTTTTGTGTATATTCTTTGTTTGTAATATACTTTGAAAATTTTACGATTTAAATATTTTTTCTAAGTCCAACCTAGGTAGCATTTATGTTGATAAACCAAACGTTGCTTCTGACTAATCAATTAGCATTTGTTATTAAAACTCATTTTTAAATTTAAACTCTCTGAATTAGGTTCACCTCGTTTCATGAAAATTACGTTTGATCTCTTAAAATGACCATCATTTGATAAGCACTCCTGGTTTTTTTTTTTTTTTTTTTTTTTTTTTTTTCAGCAGTTGTTTTACATAGGAACTTTATACATTATCATGCCAATAAGGATAAAAGTAGTTAAGGTAAGGGAAAGAAATAGAGGGGGGGGGGCTTTTTAGGCTATGGCATTTCAATGTAATATAATCCTGTGACTTTAATCCTTGTCTCATTATCTTTTCATAGAAATTGCCTAACTTGCTCCTCTTAATTGGGTAGAGCTTTTTCTATCCAGATAGGTTTTTTTTTTTTTTTTTTGAAAATTTACTTTCTTGGGTTAACTTTATCCCTCTCTCATATATATATATATATATATATATGCCCATTCACACATGCAAGGGTCGTTCCAAAAGTAAAGTCTCCTATTTTCTTTTAACTCAAAGAGTTTAAGAGCTATGAAGACAAAAATGGTACCATTAAAACGAGCGACCTTATGTGTTCCAGATTTTTATTTTTTCTACATAGTCATCAGCATTCATGATGCCCTTTTGCCAGCGATGAACGATGACTGTGCATGATTCATAAACAGGAAAATATTCATATTAACCGATTTGACGCAAGGGAATATGAATACAATCTAAATTATGGGATGTCATTGTAGTTTGATGTTAATACTGTGTGTTTGGGTGGAGTGAAAAGCAGAAAGCAAATGAAATAACTTTGGCCCTTAAAAAAAAAAAAAAAGGAATAAGATGAACCATACAAGTAAAAACTAAGTAATAATAATATAAATAAGTAATAATATTTATATATAAATAATAAACTTCAACAAGCGAGAACCTCATTAAATATTAATACATTTTTTACGAGTACAAAATATTAAAATAGCCAAGAAAAAAGCGATTTTATTCCCAGTAAACTGTCGGCACTTGTGCAAAGGTACAATTTTTTTATTTTCAATTGGGATATTTGGAGAGTGCATAGCAGGGGCAGACAAATGCAATTTAAGGACTGAATCGAAAATCTCATAACTGTAAATGCATGTTTTTTTTTTGCTTTTTTTTTTAAATAGATTTAAGAAAATGCAAAAGTTTTTTTTAAAACAAAAATTAGAGATTTAAACATTTTTTTTAATCAAGCCAAAATTCTAAAATTTTTCAATGCATGTTTTGTTGCTGATAAAAATGTTGTTATATTTATTTTAATTCAATAAATGTGTATGAAACTCAAACACAAAATAGTTTTCTGCCTATCTGCCTTTGCTATGCATTCTCCAAATGTCCCAAAAAAGTTGCACCTTTCACACTAGTGCTAAATTGTCTTCCAATATCTTCCTTCATCTCACTTTTATCCGAGGAGTGACAATAAAATCCAAAGTAGTGCTCAATCAGCTTTCCATCTAAAAAATTCAGGGAGTGAATTACATTTCTCACCAACAACTTTTTAGGGTATAAAGAAAAGGAATTTTTAAAAATAATTTACAAAGATCTATTTCAATGAATACAAAAAAATGTGGGTATTTTCAATTTCACGTCAATTTTGATCATTATTCACATGAATACAGATTGGAAACAAGATCTTATAATTCACTAAAAAAAAAAAAAAAAAAAAATGAACCAGATTTTGCTGCCCATATTTAAAAATATATTGAACTTTTTGTTTTCAAATTTTTTTTTTTTGTTCAATTAAAAAAAATTTTTTTTTAAAAAGGACAGAATAAATTATGCATCATAAGAATTATCTTGTGATGAGCCCCCACGTCCACGTGTGTACACTTTCGATGCACACAATTTTGTTTTCGTACTTGTTAGAGCAAAAATTGACATGTCGAGCTATATTGCAATAATAATATTTAAAAACATTTTTTTTCCTTTTTTAATTTTCTTCCTGAAGAAAAAAAAAACAGACACTATTATATGATGAAGCCCCACATGTGTACCCTGTCGATGCGCACAATTTGTTTGTTTGTTTGTTTGTTTTCCTCCTTGTTTTGATTGGTTAGAAGGTTGCATCGAGGGCGGGGGTCGCAGGAGAAAAAGGATCACAAGTACCGACGCCGTTTTCCCTCTTTACATTCGACTCAAATAATTGAAGCTGATGTACAACCAATGGCTACCAAAATAGCCAGACTTTTTTGCGGACTTTGTTGGCATTTTTTCCTTTGGCCTCTCTTTCAGGTGTAGATCCGCCCTGCATAAAATAATAAAAAAAAATTTTTTTTTTAAATAATGATAAAACAAAAAGTGTAGAACATTCCAGAAAGAATAATCTGGATGAATTCAAAAATAGTAAAAGAATGCATTTCAAACGTGTTTTTAGAAAAGAAATAAAGCGACTAGAAGATCTCGATTATTGTTGGGGTCTTAAGCGACTGAAAAGAAATAAGACAACAAGGAGGTAGAGTTAAGAATATAGAAAGTACAGAAGTGGTGGGTTGCCAGAGAATAATTTATCTCTTTAAGAAATTAAAAAAAAAAAAAAAAAAGAAAAAAAAAGCAGTTAATCTAAACTTGAATGCAATATTCCGAATTCCTGTCATTGAATACTCTCTGACTGTTTACTAATTTGGCATTTATAGGTACTTAATTTCCCCAATTTATCGTGGTGATTTCTGGTAGAATACCAGTCTACGGAGTCAAAGGTGACTGTCACTGGATTCGAATCTCTTGACTGGCAGCAATTATTACATTTTACACTGATGATTGCATGAGCATGAAACACTAGGTATAAAAATAATCAATATTTAAAACATTATTAGTTGTGAAAATTCAAGTTTACAAATTAAATAATTCCATAAACTTGAAGCGAGTATAAATATTAATACTAATATTTATAGGATAATCTCAACCAGATGAAAAAGCTCGATATTCGAAATATAGAGCATTGATATAAGAAATTTAATTTAAACTTTGTAAATTAGAATTTACAACAATTTATTATTCGACAAGAAATACAAGGTGAAAACTTAAAAATTTTCCTTATTCCATGGAATTTCAAAGAATGGCTTTTATCCTCAGAGTTAAAAACAGCAAAAGACATTCATAGGCAGGCCGTATGTTTTGCTAGTTAGCACATAAACTAAAGACTTAACGCACTATTAAGAAGCCATCTTCACCTCTGGAATTTTCGAGTTTTCCGATTGACTTTCAACCACTCCGATTATTACACTTAGACACGTTCATTTACATTTCTACATTTAACCAATAAACTTTGATTGTGCCATATTTTTTTTTAGCTTTTTCTATATTGAGTCGTACCTTGTTTGGAATGTCCTTTTAACTTATGCTTTTCTGCATCAAATTTTGTGCAAATATCGCTTCACTCATATTTTGTAACTCAAAATAAATCACAGTTAGAGAAATTTTAGAAAGCTACTCTTAACATGGGGATATAAGAAAAACTCAAATTTGCTTAAAAATGATTTTTCTTTTAATAAAAATAAAACTACTTGATCAATTTACATAAATTTTGGAAGGCACACACATCAGACTTGTCTTGTCTTTATTTTTGTTTTCTATATTTATAAAAGGCAAAAGTGGTGCAGTCTCGCATTTTTTATGTCCGAGAAAGGCTTTTTTTTCGGGGGGGGGGGGTCTCGAGAGGGTTACTATTTTTTTTAGAACTTTTTATATACACCCTAGATTATAATATCTACGATTTGCGAACGGACGTCATTTCTACATTTTTTCTTGATCGACTTTTACAAAATTCCCTCTATTCCATCTTTTCACGTATTTATTTATACAAAAAAAAAAAAAATGAATAAAAAGCGAAACTAATCGACATGAAGTAGGCCGCCTGGCTTTCCTGCCAGGAACGTCTTGAAAGCAATTAGTTTTGATTAATGTTGAGAAACCCCTTCATATCAGACAATTGCTATTCATTTGAGAGCTCCCCGTTTCTGGAGGAGCTGGTTTCCCCCAACATCGTGGGCAAATAAATATGGTGAGAAGTTTGACTGGCCTCAAGCCACACGTTCATTTCTGCGCCTGCGTGAACTCATTTCTGCAACTTTTTAATGTTAACTTTGAACAGTTTACACTTCCTCTCGCGTCGTAGCGTAGCGATAAGATTTCAACTTTTCTTTCACTTTCTTCTTTTCCACCTTTGCGTCACGGGTTCAATCGAGTCTGCTTTCCTACTACCACTTTTTTTTAACCCCCCTCCCCCAAACAAACACCCGGGTACCCATGCTATATATAAGAGGGATTCTGGACAAAGACGGTTTATGCTTTCGTTTGAAAGGAAGACGCATAGAAAAGGGCTTATGACGTGAAACAGTTGCATGTATACATTTGGATAAACTTAGCAGAAAAATAATTGATTCAGCAAATCTACTGAGCTTTAATGAGCAAACACTTGTAGCGTTTAAGTGACCCAACATTCTCAGTAAGCAGTTGGTGTTGTTTACGTCATAAACGAAATCTAATTTTCCCCCCCCCCCAAAAAAAAGAAGTCTTAAATCTAAAAAGTCCTGCATTGTCGGTCAAATTCTAACCTCTGTCTCATTGCTACAATGTTGCATGCCTGTCCCAGAGAAGAGAGCAAGAGGATGAAAAGAGAAGGAAAGAATGGAGGAAGAAGAAAGAAGAGACGGCGAGGGGGAGGAAGAAGGAGAGGAGAAGAAGAGGAAAACAATGAAGAGACAGGGAGAAGAAGAGACGGAGGGAGAAGGGGAGGGGAAATAGGTAAGAAGGAAAAAAGAACAAAAGCATTTGTTTTTGGAAAAATTCATTTAAAAAAAAAAAAGGGTAAATAAGATTTTGTTTAGTAATAACAGTCACTATCGGATAATCTCATTTTTTAAAAAAATGTGTGAAAGGTGATAACGTACATACATGAATAAAAATACAGAAAAATCAATAAAATTTATTTTAACATTTACATTGGTTGTTGGACACAAAATTCGGCATTCATTATTGGTTTTGTTTGCAAATAAAAAAAATAGTTTAATATAAAAGAAAAAGCGTTAAAACAAGCAGCCATGTTTGTTATTTCCTTTTGAATGAACACGCCGCAACAAGTAAGCAGACATTTCAGGAAAAAACAAACAAACAAACAAACAAAAAACTGACGTCAATACGAATTTTTCATACTAGAAGAGGTGGGGCACGACCCCTTCCCTCTTCCCGCTTGGAGCGGGGGTGGGGTGGGGAGAACAGAAACAACAGCTTGAAAGATAGCATCTGGAGGAGGAGGGTTAACCGGAAGTGATTCTTTGACAAAACACAAGTTATCTAACTTCCCTGCTTGAAGTTTTAGCCGGCACAAAAAAAAAAATTAGCATTTTCAGAGAGAACTATAATAAGAGAAAGGAGGAACGCGAAGAGGGAAAGAGGAGAGAAAAAAAGGAAAAGAGAAGGTAAGATAAAGCTAGAGAAAAGAAAGTAAAGTAAAATCCAGACAAATAGCGGAGAAAAAAGTAAGGAGGTAAGGCCCTAGCTAT
Organism: Euprymna scolopes; assembly: GCF_053919585.1. Taxonomy (NCBI): domain Eukaryota; kingdom Metazoa; phylum Mollusca; class Cephalopoda; order Sepiida; family Sepiolidae; genus Euprymna; species Euprymna scolopes. The sequence continues at coordinate 116,063,444 of NC_136504.1, forward strand.
TAGGCAGAAATCAGCTTTTCGTATTGAAAAAAAAAATAAAAAATAAAAACAGAATGATACAAGGCTTTTAACAATTCAAGCAGAAATGCACTTTTTGCGAATGAAAAGAAATAACTCCCGATTCCAAAACCACCAGTATCTAGGCAATTGTTGAGATGGTTCGTTCTGTTGGTTGAGGTGTATGATACTGTGTCCTGTTCCAGGCTTTATCTTCTCACGCTTTGAAGACCCTACCAAAGAATGACAACGAGACTGTTCAGAGTTGTCTTTCTCTAGAGTACTCGCTTTTCAAATCCCATTTTCTTAACCTTGTACCACACCTCGTCGTGAGAGGGAGATAAACATTGAGAAAGAAGAAAGAAAGAAATACAGCCAAATAGTGCAAAAAAATAAATAAATAAATAAAAAGCAGAGAATTATGTAAGGCTCTAGCGAATTAATCAAAAATCCTCTTTTTCTGAATAAAAAAGAAAAAAAGAAAAAAAAAAAACAACTCATAATCCTGAATAACATGTTTACATCTCATTTCTCGAGTTGGAAAACTAAGCTAAGGCTAGGAAGAAAACAATTATAGTAGGCCGCCCGGCGTTACCCGGCCGTAAGATACGATTAAATGATACTTTAATTCATGTAGATTACGTATTTATTGTTATAGAGACAATTCTCTATCGATTATTATATTGAACCTAATATATGGGAATGAGATCAAAACTAAAAATATGCCATCAGTTAAAATCAAAACTAAAACATACAACTCTTCACTCTTATTCCTTAGCCTCTGAGCCACATGCATATAATTCATTTGTCATCCCTTTTTTAAAAAATGGAATCGCCCAATCAGAGACAAGATGCAAGCAAGCAAAGTTCACAGAATTTTATAATTATATAGATTAGTCTCTCTCCTTAAGTCCATTTTCTCCAATAAAACCTTGAAGAAAACTCAGCAAACGTCTCCTTGTGTCTTTCCCGTATGAAAAGAGTTTTATTCATCTTAGTTAAACAGATGAATTTCCGATCACTAGATGATGCGGCTACTTATGAAATGCGACAAAAACGAAAAATAAAAGGATCAGCATGTAAAACATCCTGCGAACATATAAAAAAAGATTTTGATTTTTTGATTGCTCAAGGGTGAGAATGTGGCTAATATGATTTGCCAGGTGGATCGAGTCATTCGGTTATAGTATTTGACTGACCTTTGAGGTCAACTGTGGTCCCATGTGTGGACAGTGGCTCTTAATAGTCAATTGAAACATGTGACATAAACAATTTGAAGCCAAATCATCAGTTTCAGAATAAAACTATCGCGGTTACCGCCTGACGAAGGCCAGAGGAATAGTTGGCCGAAACATGGTGAAACAACTAAGAAAAAATGAGGATAATAGTCCGCAATAAATAAATTAATACATAATACTCATTTCAATAATGACTTCCAATTAAAATAATATATATACCATTCGGTACGGACCTGACCATGGAAGATCAGATAATAAACGGGGATTTATAAGACCAAAAAATCCAACCATGATCTCCCTTTGAGGCCCGTGGTGCAGTTGATAGAGACGTTGAATCTCTACGGTTCCAGATGAGAATTGTCTGAAGATAGCGGTTTCAACCTACCCAAAGCCGTCAGAGGCTTACTTGGCCAAAACGTGGTGAGACGACAACAACTATGGAAGGCAGTAATTGCTGTGGATGCAGTTAGGAGATTCGGAGTTCCTATCCTGTCGAGGTTACCACCTGACGAAGGCCAGCAGAATAGTTGGCCGAAACGTCATGAAACAACTAAGAAAGATGAGGATAATTGTCCGCAACAAAATAAAAATTAAACAATACTCATCTCAATAATGAATTCCAATCAAATAATATATAAGCATCAGTGTACATCAAAAATTATGGAACATAATTGAATAGAATTTTGATAAAAATAAAAATTTACTATTAGGTCCACGAATTCCAAACAACATTCGCATTAAGTCAGCCTTGTGATAGAGGATTGTTATACTTCTAACTCGATGACACACTGGTAGATTGAATCTATATAAATAAAACGTGTGTGTGTCTGTAAATATTTAACCGATAAACACTTAAACTACTGATCACATAACACTGAAATTAACAGGAAATAGTAATCATACACAAAGGACAGTTTATAATGAGTAAAATCTTTGTTTGGATTGATTAATAACTCGTACAGAAATATGTTGGCAAGTTGAAAAGCGAAAATGTTCATTTCAACTTGCCAACATTTTTATTTTTCTGTGCATGTCCAAATTCAATTCTTCAAGTCATTTAATATCAAATCTTTCCTACCTATCTCTTGATAGTTACATCAGTAAGAGATGTAACTGTAACGCTAAATGGTTTGGTTTTGATTCTAGCTGATGGCACCCAAGTCATTTTTATTCTTTACCTTTTGAAATCAGTACTATGTATTAGGTACAATATTTGATAGCGAATTGGCTCTGTGATAATAACTATGAAATCTCCATGAACTAAAATATATTTAAGTGTCGGGTGTCCCCTGCTACTAGTAAATAATCTTATTAAAATTATACTCATTTGATCATGGTCATATTATTCCCCTCCCCCTTTTTTTCATTTTCTTTCTTTGAAGATTGTAATGCAGGGTATGGGGCAGCCAAACCAGCTGCCAACATTGCCCAACCGAGAGCTCTTTTTAGTATCCTCGCTGTTCCCTTAAGTGCAATTGTCTGGATCTCTTTTGCACTTGGTTCACCAGGAATATTCGTTAGGTAGGACTTCAAGTTCTTCATAAGCCCTGTGGCACCTATAATAACTGGTATGATTGATATCTCCCCTAAGATTCCAGTTTCTTTTCATATCATACATCATATTTCTCTCCCCATGTGAAGCCGACTCCTTGACTTAATAACAAATTGAAGAGATTAACATCTTTTATGAACAAGTTGTTTTAATAACAAATCTCAGAAAAAAAGAAAAAATTATTTTAATTATTTGATAAAAAAATTATACATTACTCGGATTTCTAAATTTTCGAGTTAACAATTAATGTTTGGTGCATTTTTACCCAGTATCTTCAGGCAGCCTAATCTGGTAGCATTAGAAATTAAACAAAATGGGTTGATGGAATTCTAACTCTGAGAAAACCTTGCCCAGAGTCAGAAACTTCTCCGGGATCACAAAATATTACATATGTACACACAATAACCCTTATCCCCGAGTGGCCTCTGGGCCTTGATAAGTGGTGACCTCCATGTGAAAAAAAAAAACATGATCTGGCTTTTTTAGTTATTCATTTTGACCATATATTTTGCACCTTGACGGTTCTGAGGGCTTATGACATGGCAATAAAAAAACCCCCCCAAAAAACTGAACAACATTGGGTTAAAAAGCTTGTCCAGTTGATGCAAATTATGGAATCAATTTAAAGTTTTGAATTTTTGAGATGAGAACTGATTATTTGGATTCTTCAGACTTCATCCCGAGTGTTATTTGTGCAACGTTTCTCATCTTGAGTGTCATTTGTGCAAACTTCTGACTTTTTTTTTTTTTTTTTTTAAAAAAGGTGTATCTTGTCAAATTCTGGAATCTGCACAGGATTTCAAACGAAATCTTTTATTTAATCCATGATGGTAGCATGCTCTCATTCCGTCAACTATGACTCGATAATCCGGCGGCATTCAAAACTAAAATTGCGAATTACTTAGGATGGCTGACAAAACAAGAGCATGTTACCCTCGTGGATTAAATAAACAGTTCCATTTGAAATTACTTGCAAATTCCTGAGTTCAACAAGGTACACCTTAAGAAGGTTAGGGTTTTTACATCAGCAAAAACTTTACGAAAATAACATTCAAGATAAGAATAAAACACCAAAGTATACAAATACGAAAAAGTACACAATTTTGAAAAAAAAAAATAAAAAATAGGAAAAAATTCTTAAAGCAAAACAAGTCGAAGTGGAGAGAATAAATTTTTAAAATAAAAGATACATAAATTTTGGGGGTGGGGATAGGGGGTAAGCGTGGAAGTAGCTGGGAACCAACCAAAACTGGAAAAAGACGTCTGTCTACAACAATATTGGTGGGAGCGTCACATTTTTATTAAAATAAAAATCGGTGGTGGGGGATTAATCTAGAGGGGTTGGGGGGACGAGTACACACGCCGCATCTGACACACACTTACCCACCGGTAGAGTCAATAGACGACTTGTGTTCATTTGTTTGTGATGATGATGGTGGTGGTGGTGGTATTGGTGGTTCTGGTTGTTTTCGTTTGTCCTCTCGACACCAGCAAGCCTTGAACGTCTGAAACTGGTAAAGGTGTCACATGTGATTGACAACATCATCGGGACATGACGGAATCGATGGATGAAGAGAGTTGGTGACGCATTTTGACGAGATGAGCGAATGGGATGAAACAGAGATGAGGTATTGTCAATCCTTTTTTTTAACTAAACACTTCCTCTCAGGTATGTAAAACCTTATGCAGGTCGTAATTCAGTTAGAGAACAGATAATTCAAATATGTGAAGATGGCTCAGAAAAATGGTCGACGCATGAAGAGGGGGAGGGGAGCACAAAACGATGCTTAAAAACTGACCAATGAGACAACGAAAATGACTGCAACAAATAATGGCTGCGATTTCTGAGTGACACAAATGATAAACGAGATTTAAAAGACAGCAATAAGATAATAGGGAGAAAAACAAAGACGAAAAAGTGAAATGAACACAGATCACAAGAATATTAGGTGCTTGTTCAGTATAATTTGATAAAAATAAACAATGAATTTCATGCAAAAACACTACTACATACTTGCGATGTCGAAATTAATAACAATTCCTAAAATTATGACAAATGAGTAGATAATCTGCTAGAATTATTTTTCATAAGAATACAAAAAAAGAAAAAGAAATAAGATACTACTGTTTCACCATTTTCTATTTTGAAAAGGCAGATTTTTATTTTTTTGTTAAAATTTTAAACTTCAGTTATCTCCCCTGGAAATGAAAAAAAGCTTCACATTAACAAATATCAAAACTTTAATTAAATCTATATATCTATAAAAGTGAAAATAGATGTGTGTGTGTGTGTGTCGGTCTGTCTGTTTACATTTACCGACCAATTAACTGTCAATTTTCGGTCTACAGACTCGAAATTTGACATACGGGGTATTGGGATTAGGGAAAATCTTTTTAATCAGAAATTTTGCAATGATTTGACCTTTGAGAACTCTACCAAATTCCTCCACCAATTTTGGGTTTAAACACTTGAAACTTTAGATATAAGTTCCTTGGACATGGATGTAACTTCATAATTTGATTTGAGCCCAAAACAATAAATGGTAAGGGGTCATAATTGGATTCAAAGTTTTTAAAAAATTGACCTCTGCAGTCAATATGAAATTACTCAGCCAGTTTTTGGTCTAAACTTGAAATTTTACATAAAATGTAATCAGACAAAGGGCAAGATTTTTAATCGGATTTTGGCCGAAAAGTTGGCTGCCAAGGAGTCAAAGTTCAAAAGATTTGACCTTTGCAGTCTCTAGCAAACTATTCAGCCAATTTTGGGTCTAAACATTTTAAATTTTACATGAAAGGTATTCAAGACATGAAGCTTTTTAATCAGTTTTTGAGTGATAATTTGGCTGGCAAGAGGTCAAAGTTTACAGAGTTGACCTTTGCAGACTCTACCAAACTCCTTTGCCAATTTTGGGTCTAAACACTTGAAATTTTAAATGTAAGGTACTTGGACATGTGTCAAACATTTTAATTTAATTTGAGCTCAAAACAATAAATGTTAAGGGGTCAAAATTGGGATCAAAATTAACAAAAATATGACGTCTGCAGTCTCTACCAATTTTTCTCTATGGTAGTTAAGGAAGCCTTTTATATAGAAAGGCATTACCGTACATATTCACACTTTAATATATACATATGCACGTAAAGTTATGAACAGTACATAGGGCTCAAGTAAGGCCAGGCGGAACTGCTAGTAGCTTTTATTTTTACTTGTGATTATTTTTATACTTGACCATTTTTTGCTATTTTTTAAAAATGTTTTCTAATTTCAACATGACATATTTTTACATAAAATACATTTATTTGAAATTGAATTATATTGCACAAGCACCGAATATTATTCATTTTTTGAGTTGACCCCCTATCTGCTTCTTTTCATTCTTTTTTTTTTTTTATATAGTTTTAGTAAACGTTGGTTTTTGTTTGTATTTCGCAAAAATATAACTAAGGGGGGGGGCTTTGCTCAGTCATAAAATACGCTTAAATGTGATATTTTAATCTGTCCAGATTTTGCATATATTATTATAGAGTTGTAATTTCAAAAGTAAAAAAAAAATATTTAGGTGCCATCAGCTAGAATCGAAACTGAAAGCAAAACTGTAGCATTCAAAGCTGGTGACGTTACGACTGTACCAATGTGACACGCATATGAACTGATTAAAAATAAGATGAATGTAGAAAATGTGTAACGATTTTTTAAAATTTTTACACATTTTTTGACCCCTTAAAAACTACTTTTAACCGGCTAAAGATCCATAAAAGAACAATCCATAAAAAATCCAATTATTTGAGGCCCCTAGCGCCACTCTGCAAGTTTGAAAATAAGGAGACAGACAGACAGACAAACATATAGGCTTTTATATATTAGATATATATTACAATTTGTTTGTTTGCCTGTGAATCTATCGGTCACTTATAAAGTGACAAAGCTATTCGACAGAATTTTATTTAAGTAAGCATAAAACATCATTTAGATCAGGGATGTGCAACATTTTTTAACGTTTGGCCATATTTGAACTTTGTAACAAGAACGAGGACCAGTTAACGTAAAATATGTAGACAATTGAGAACTATAGATAAGTAATTCAGTAAATATTGTGAATATGTTTAGAAATAAAATTATGATATTCAAACATTTTATTACGTTTCTTTTTTTTTAATGTGAGAATTGGTATTTTGCATTTTTACATAATTTGTTAATGTCTGTTCTGACAGATGTTGTAGTGCCACTCTTTGTTGACTTCATAGATTTCCATCTGTGAGCTGACTTTGGAGTCCTTATTTCTGAAATACGTAACATCTTGTTTATTTGCCATGAATTGTTCAATTTCTATCGTTAAATTACAAAACTTTTTCAAAGTATCAGCTTTGTTAGGATTCAAATTTTATACAGAAACTAAATATTGACATTTAGATAAAGAACTTGCCGGAAATATTAATGCTGACTAGTTTACATAAACCTACTTGAAAATATTTTTGTCCATCTTGTTTTACAATGAAAAGACACATTTACAAGAAAACCAGTTGTACGATAGGTATCTTCAAAACAATGTGAAAAAAAAAGAAAGCATGATTCCGTGACGTCAGACTTGTGTTAACTATACGAACTATGGAAAAGCAGAAGCGACTTAATGACTTTTTACAACTTTGTTTATCTTCTTCAAACTGCAATTAATAATTAATCTTTGTTAGAATTTTGTTAGGTTTTAAGATTTACACGGTTTAATGATTAATAATATTATAAACATTTGTATATTAAATATGAAATACGGTTTTACTGAATGTTCATGTTCGGCTTCCATACTTTTGTTTGGTAAAAAGAGACAACAAAATATGAGGGGGGGGGGCCTACAAAATGCTTAATATTTGTGCAATAATATTTTCAAATCGGTTTTAATCTGAAGATAAAATAGCTGACAAGAGCCATGTTTATATAAAAACTTACTATTTAAAAAAAAATTTTTAAACAATTAATTAAAAATGTATGTTGTAACGGAACATTTTGAAATAATGGAATTTTAATCGTTTTAATCTTAAAAATTAATGTTTACGAAGTTTCTTTTTCTTGGCAATTCAACTAATTATAGTATATAATAATTCAAAAAACGCTATTTTAAGCAAAAAAACATAATATTAAATTTATATCCTTTTTTTTTTTTTAATCGCAACTTCAAGGTAAATTTTTGTTCAATACATGTATTTAAATTAAAAAAAAAAAATTTTTTACTTATGTTACATAATGAATAAAAATTTTGATAGATTTAAATATATTTTGTTCAAATTTCAAAAAATAAATAGGGAGGAGGGACACGTACTAAAAAAAAAATATTTCCCTTTGTATATTTTACAGAAACTGCATTTTATATGTAACTAGCGGGGGGGGGGTACCCGGCGTTGCTCGGGTATTTGTAGGTGTGTGTGTATGAGGGGGGGTAATTAATAATCCTGCTTAATTATAAAAAAGACGATGTAAAAAAAAAAAAAAAAAAATCCAAAATGGAAAACAATGGCATAAATAAACCTGTGTATGGGGGGGGGGGGTAAACTAAAGAATAAGCGAAGTAATAAAAAAAAAAAAAAACGTTTGGTCGGGAGGAGGGATTGAACCTGGAAGCTTTGACGTGGAGGTGGAAACCAATGCCAATACTTAACGGTCTCGACCACGAGTGAGAGTAATTGATTAACGTGTTAAGTTAAAGCTTATAAAGCTAAAAGAGGTTTGATTGACAGGACGACGCTAAATGAGGTCATCGCGGGATCATTATTTTTAGTTTTCACTTTCCCCAGATGATGGTGGGAAAGGGGGGAAAGCAGAGCGAAATCCGAGAACCCAACGTTTTTCACTGTATTTATACTAAAATGCAGGACAAACCGGGCACAAAGCGAAATAGCACGAATCTCATAAAAGTCGACGTAAATAAATCTAGAGATGACCCGCATTCCCAAATCCTACATATTATGATATAGGACCCATATAAACAGTTGTAAGCGATAGTAACGAACCCGGGAGCGTGTGCGAGAAAAGCCTTTTGAAGACATACACGAAATGGTCACACACATTTTGCCTTTTATATATATAGATTTCATTCTAAAATGGATAAGTATCGAAAAATTCACAAAAATCTGACTATTAGTTGATTTTTGCTAGATTTATTAAACAAGGGTATGTTTTCACGTTTGAAATGCTTACTACATGGGAACGTTATTTTAAAGCGCCAATTATGTAAACACGATTTTCGTCTCGCAATTTCATTATTTTCGTATGATGAAAAAATTTTTTTTTTTAAATTATTACTAGTTTATTTTGCCCTTCTTTTAAAATGTTACAAAAGTTATATTGATAATATTAATTTATAATAAAGTTATATCGTTTTACTTATGGGGGGGGGTAATTCTGTGGGGACTTTTGGGGGTGCCTATTGTACGATATCAAAACAAAAAAATCCAAATTAAAGTGCATAATTAAAAAAAAAAAACAAAAAAAAAACCTGAGAGCGACATTAACTGGTCTGACAAGCCGGATTGTAGCTCACAGGCCTCCTGTAGCACACACCTGCTTCAGATGATAGATGTGGCATAAGAGAGTAAAGACATTACTATTAAAAAACAAACAAAAACAAGTTCAAAAACTATTAAGCAGAATTACTCCACTTTAGGACGTATCTGAATCTTCTACAGGTAGATGGTTGCATCAGGAAATTTCTGGAGCAGTAGAATGATCCAACCACTTTTCCAACAACCTTAGCAATACATTTAAAGTGTTGTCATTAAAAATGCGTACCATTTTAAGTTTTTAGATTCAGATTATTTTACAAAAGCTCCTCAGAAAGTTCCGTGAATTAACGTACAGTCAATCAATACATATATATTTATATGTGTGTATGTATGTATGTATAATATGTACACATACACGTGTGCGTATGTATATATATATATCTCCATGTTTACTAGAAGAATATCCATCCCAGAACGGCTAATTAAATTAATTAAAATCACGATATAATGGTACTAAATCTCAATTTTGATTCAAGATTTTTAGATTATAAATGTCTTAAATGTTAAAGGTTTTATAGAGAAATTGAAATTTAGAGAATCTTGCTTTGTTGATATCCTAATGTTTATGGATCAAATTCAATGCAAATCTGAAATATTTGAATTTTCAAATGCGAGGATTTGTGCCCATATTATGTGTTCTAAAACCCTTTAAAAACAGTGCAAATAAACTGAAATTTGGACGATATTTAATAATTGTTAAAATTTCACAAAAATTCAAAGTATATGAATTTTCTTGATTAGCTTCCACAATTTTTTTTATTTTTTACTTTCTTTGCATAAAATTAAATTTAAAAAAATTGTATAATCCTATTTTAACGTCAGATTCTTTTACAAATTTTATCTGAAAAGTCAGCGAATTCAATATCATTTATGCCACTTATTTAAGAGATTAACGAAAGAGGACAATATATAATCTTCCAAATATTTGCCTGACAAAACCGGAAGTTTAGTTCAGTGGTAGAAATAGGGGATCCACTTGTTTCTTTCAGTTTTCAGTGAAAATAGTAAGCTAAACTAAACTGTCAAACCTTGGTAGAGCAACTAGCCAAGTAGTTTTTTTTTTTTTTTTTTTTTAACACAATTCCTCCAAAGATTTATCATTTTGTAATTTGTGTAGAGATTCTGACTGCTCGTTTGATTGGCTGCAATGGCACGGTTTAATTACCACAAATGAATTCACTTGACAGTAAGCGGAAATTATATTGAATATCCCAGGATGCATGCGTAAACTCTTGTGGCTGTTTCATGTCGACGAGTTTAAACTCTGGAGCGTTAAATGCACAAGGAATATCGAGTGACAGGGAAAAGAAGAATTTGACAAAAGATGTCAGCAAATACAAGCTTGATATCGCGACGATTAAACACTATGTTATTTTTTTCTATCTTGCATATTCACAGGGAAATAACTGAACAATTTCAGTTGAAATAAAATTGACTTAAAAAAAAAAAAAAAAAAAAAAAAAAAACACCAAAAAAAAAAAAAAAAAAAAAAAAAATCAAAGTTGTAGACAATTTCAAGGTGCCTTCAATAAGTTTCCAGACTTTTTGTATCGGCAGTTTTCTTGATAGTACACATAGGAAACTTTAGTCCTCTTTGAAGTAATCTCCTCCAGCTGCAATGCACTTGTATCATTCCAACAATATCTGGAAGGCCCCGTGGAAGTTCTCTTTCATCCCAATTGTTTCATAACGACAGCCTCTAAGGTTTTAACTAAAAATCACAGTGAGCAAGGTCTGGACTATAAGGAGGGCGAGGAATTGCTTGATGTCCATCAAGGTCAAATAGTCTGTAACAAGGATGGAGCACCCTTAGGACAAACTGCACAAATCTTCTGCATCTTCAGTTCTTTGCAAGTAATTATGTGCACAGTTCCCACACTGACATTAAAATTGCACTTATTGTCTTTATGCACACATGATGGTCCTTATCCATGAAATTCTTTATTTGGCCAATTAACTCTGGTGTTCTGATTTCTTTACTCCTCCCATCATCCCTCAAATTCCCTGCCTTCCTTGAATCTCTTATGCCACCCAAAAACTGATGCTCGATTCATGCAAAAATGGTTCAAAAGCAGTATAGAGCATTCCATACTTTGCATTTGCATATCGTTCTTCTAAAGTGTCCTCACATCCAGACTGCATTTTTTGAAATACACGAGCTGTGACAACATGGTTTTAGTAGGATGCATTCCAAACAGATGCAATAAAGAATTAACTTTCATATATACTGGGAGTCGGAGTTGGGTGGTCAAATTGGACAGTCGAGATGGACAGTTAGCTAGCCACAGGGTAAAAAGTGGACAGTCTCTGGATACCTGGCAGAAGCTATCGGGCGCAAGATATAGCAACATGTAAACTTAAACAAGCGTTGCATAACTCCAAAAAGGGGTTCAAACGAAAATAGATACCACATATAAAAAGTAGAATTCGCGTTTGTTTTCCTTCCGAAAGGATTGTTTGTTTTTGTTTTACGGCATATCAACCCTTTTCAGGTTATTTAATGCTAAATCCAGTGATTGTGAAGAAAATTTTTTTAATAGAATATATTTGTTTTTTTTTTTTTCAAGTCAGTTTCTATTTAACTCATAGTTGAGAGGTACTACCACTCTGGGTCAGAGTGGACCTGGGAGCAATGGCAATTAAGGAGTGGCTCTACACTCCCATAAGCCCACAAGCTGGGGCCTCACCATCGGATATAGTTTAAGGTCATATTCAGGACCCACCTTCCGAAAGGAAAAACTTGGGAAGGTAGCAACATGCAAGAACGAAAGAAAAGGGGAAAAAAGGAAACAAAAGAAAAGGGGAAAAAAGGAAACAAAAGAAAAGGGGAAAAAAAGGAAACAAAAGAAAAGGGGAAAAAAAGGAAACAAAAGAAAAGGGGAAAAAAGGAAACAAAAGAAAAGGGGAAAAAAAGGAAACAAAAGAAAAGGGGAAAAAAAGGAAACAAAAGAAAAGGGGAAAAAAAGGAAACAAAAGAAAAGGGGAAAAAAAGGAAACAAAAGAAAAGGGGAAAAAAAGGAAACAAAAGAAAAGGGGAAAAAAGGAAACAAACGAAAAGGGGAAAAAAGGAAACAAAAGAAAAGGGGAAAAAAGGAAACAAACGAAAAGGGGAAAAAAGGAAACAAAAGAAAAGGGGAAAAAAGGAAACAAAAGAAAAGGGGAAAAAAGGAAACAAAAGAAAAGGGGAAAAAAGGAAACAAAAGAAAAGGGGAAAAAAGGAAACAAAAGAAAAGGGGAAAAAAGGAAACAAAAGAAAAGGGGAAAAAAGGAAACAAAAGAAAAGGGGAAAAAAGGAAACAAAAGAAAAGGGGAAAAAAGGAAACAAAAGAAAAGAGGAAAAGGAAACAAAAGAAAAGAGGAAAAGGAAACAAAAGAAAAGAGGAAAAGGAAACAAAAGAAAAGAGGAAAAGGAAACAAAAGAAAAGAGGAAAAAAGGAAACAAAAGAAAAGAGGAAAAAAGGAAACAGTGCATGAGCCTAACAAGAAAAAATATATACCTCTTTTTTAAAATAATTATCAGGTTATTGTTGCGTCAAAAACTGTTTTAAATATTCTACGCCCATTCTGCTATGCAGTTACAAATATCCACACACTATATTGACACTTATATACACGCAAGCATTACACGATGTAGGACAGTGCTACTTCTCTGCAAGAATTGCAAAATACTAATGTTGTCATCTCCCCTGACTGGGATATACATGCAACTGAAGACCACTTGTTAATTTGATATTCCTAGAAACTTCCTACTTCAAAAGAAGCTTGTTGAACCTGCCTAGAGCGAGTGCCGCTTCGATTCACTTGAAAAAAGGCTTATCTTTATTCAGAACTTTTACTTGTCTGGCTGTCAACAATTTTCCCCACTCTTTATTTGTGCCTAAACCGAAACAGATTCCATGAACAAAGCTCCTATCTTAGAACTACATGCCTGTGGAACTCTCCCATTTGTCTGTTTTCCAGCTGACTACAATTTGGTTGTCTTCAAGTCCAATGTAAACAAATTCTTGATGAACCGTCTCCTTAAATAATTCAATTTATCAAATTTCCACTGCTAACGATTACAATATTATCCCATTGACTACTGTACACTCAATAACCCTTATCCTCGAGTGGCCTCTAGGCCTTGATAAGTGGTGCCCCCTATGTAACCCCCCCCCGAATAAACATTGCATTTTATGAATTTTAAGATGATGTTCTTAAGTTTTATGCATTCTCTAATTAGCTTAGTAGCCTCTGTCAATTGCTAAGGGTTTTATGATGATGGCTTAATAAAGGAAAGAAGAAAAAATCTTTGCTGTTTAAAATACCCTTATTTTTATTTTATTTTTTAAAACTACTTCATTAATTTACAATCTATTGCAGCTAATACATTACCTAATAACTTTCAGGACTGACATGGATGACATCACTAATAAAAAAAAAATCCATGATGATATAGTACTAACCTTCAATTAGCATGTGTAAAAATTTTAGCCTAATTTGATTATTAGTTTACGAATTAGTTATTTAAGTGTGTTGATAAAGCATTGCTTTCTGATGGAAGAAATACTATTCAAGCAAAGCAATGGCTTTATGCAAGTTATTTGGACTATTCCGCCTAAAACAATAGTTAAAAGCTAGCATGATAACCTTAAATGTGGTCATACAGGCATAAATGATGCTGAATGCTCAGTAGCCTAAAATTCAGCAGTTTTCCCCGAGAAAAACAAAACAAAAAAAAAACGTTCAAACTCATTTATAAATTATAAATTGACATTGCGTGAGATAGAAGAGCTAACAATATCAGAAGACACCATTTTGCATGAACATTTTTCAATGAGAAAGCTGCGTTCAAGGTAGGTGCCATATTTTCTCATGCTCGATTAAAGGCAGCAATGCGTCAGAGCACTGTTTGCAACCATTTCAACGTAACAAAAAGTAATTTTTCTTTTTCATCAATATGTGAATGGATGAAACATGGATGCACCATTTCATTTTGGAATAAAAATCAGCAGTCAGTTGAGTGGACGCACAATGGATGAATGCCAACAATAAATGTAAACATCAGCAAGTAAGGTTTTGGCTTCCATAATTGGAGGATACACAAGATATTTTTGTTCACGAATTATCTCGAAAAAAGAAAAACCATTGATTACAAATAGTATATATGAGCATTATTAGCACGTTTAAAGAAATAAAATGCCAAACAAACGGTCAATTGCAAAAGTACAGGAATCAGTGTTCAAATTGCTTCCATATCTACCCTATTTTCCTAATTTGATCCGCAGTGACTACTAGTTAGAAAGAATGCTCCATGGAAAGAGATTTGTCTCCAATGAAACAAATGATATTGATAATTGAGCTGTACTTGAAAACAAAAGAAAAATTATATATGATTTAATTGGAATTTATTATTGAGATATTAATTTTATTTATTACAAACTATTATTCTCATCTTTCTTAGTTTCACAACGTTTCGGCCAACTATTCCTCTGGCCTTCGTCAGGTGGTTAACTGCGACGAGATAGGAGTTCTGAATCTCCTAACTGCATTTTCAGCAATTACTGACATCCGTAGTTGTTGTTGTCTCACCACGTTTTGGCCAAGTAAGCCTCTGGCCGGCTTTGGGTAGGATTGAAACCGCTATCTTCAGACAATTCTCATCTGGAATTGTAGAGATTGAGTGTCTCTATCCACTGCGCCACGGGCCCCGAATATTTAGTGAGACGACAACAACTATGGATGGCAGTAATTGCAGTGGATGCAGTCGGGAGATTCAGAGTTCCTATCCCGTCACGGTTATCACCTGATGAAGGCCAAAGGAATAGTTGTCCGAAAGGTCATGAAACAAAAACTAAGACGAGAATAATAGTCTGCAATAAATAAAAAAGAAAAATTGTTCTCAAAAAAGTCATTGAATTATTAGATTGGTTTTATTCTACGACACATCAACCCTTTTCAAGTTATTTGATTTTTTATTTCGTCATTTTCGTAAAAGTTTCTGTGCTTGAAGTTTTTTTATATCTCCAAATATTTATTCGTGGGGTTTGATTTGGTTGTTTTCTTAAGGAACATTGTTTTTTTTGGGGTTTTTTTTTTTTTGCAGAATGTAGTTTTGAAAAGGAAAAAAAAAAAATGCTTGTTCCAAGATAATTCTAGTCATGAAGCAGGTATTTTCATACAGCATGATCTGGTAGCACCAGATTAGATATTTAAAATTAAATATATTTGAAGGACTGACCACCATCAAGAGGAGTTCAAGGAAATCGTTCAGAGAGTCAAAGAGTAAACGGCTCTACATTGGACAAAGATTATCACTGTGACACAACGATCAACAGTGTTTGGAGGACCCTAGCCATGAGGGTACCACACACAAACATTGACCACAACTGTTATACCTACACATACAAACATACACACCACCTTACAACTAAATTATACCTACACATACACCACAAACATAAAAACACACACACCACCTACTACAACTGTTATACTTACACACACGCACTATAAACACACACACCAAAACTAAGTTAGACCTAAACACACACACACCACCTACTACAACTGTTATACCCACACACACGCATTATAAACACACACACCAAAACTAAGTTAGACCTACACACACACACACCACCTAACACAAGTTATACCTACACATACACCACCTAACACAAGTTATACCTACACACACACCACAAACATACAAACACAAACACCATCTAACACAAGTTATACCTACACATACACCACAAACATACAAATACACACACCACCTACTACAACTGTTATACCTACACACACGCACTATAAACACACACACCAAAACTAAGTTATACCTACACACACACACCACCTAACACAAGTTATACCCACACACACACACCACCATCTAACACAAGTTATACCTACACATACAAACACACACACCACCTACTACAACTGTTATACCTACACACACGCACCATAAACACACGCACACCAAAACTAAGTTAGACCTACACACACACACCACCTAACACAAGTTATACCTACACACACACCACAAACATACAAACACCATCTAACAAGTTATACCTACACATACACACCACAAACATACAAACACCATTTAACAGGATTATAAAAAAGTTGGGGAAAGTTTTCTTTACAAATCTTTACGCATAACGTTTCGATCTACCTTGAAAGTCATAAAAACATTACCATCTCATAAATCCCATAATTATCACGTGCATTATCTAACTTTACCTAACTTGTCTAAATTTGTTTACTTTTCAAATTTCAGTATTCAAATTCCATCAACACATTCTTTACTAAATATCAAAACTTGACGTAGCACAACTTGTATCACGATTACTATCTCTCTTTCCAATTTACCCTCACACACTAGAAACAATCTTCTTACATAAAGGCATGAAATGAACACCAAGTTAGTTCTCTTAATTCCAGTTTGTCTCAAACAATTTTCATCAGATTTTTTTTTTTTACTGATAATTATGTTTAGATCCTATTTTCAACTTTCTATATATTTTGTATGACATTTTTCATTGTTTTTTTTTACTTTAATTTGTATGCAAATATTTAAAATTTGAATTCGAATGGATGCCAGCTCTATGAAACGACTGGACAACAATCAAAAGTGTTTGGGAACAATAGCTACGACGGTATCCCCCCCCCCCCGTACATACACCACCTCACACAACTAAGTTATATCTACAACTTGTTTTGTGCTGTTTTTACTGTAGTGTGCCCACAGAGATGATCATCAGGCTACAGTCATTTTAATGCAATCTTTTAAGAAAAATGTAAAAGGGTGCTAGTTTGAATCATGGGTTTTATCCAGGGGAGATAACTAAAAACTGTTTTTTCTAATTGTCTTTGAAAACAGTTTTCATTAATAATTTTCTACCGTATTGTGTTTTTGTGATTTTATTTTTATATCTTAATTACTAATAATAATTAAGTAGATACCATTGGTTTGACTTGAAATTCAATAGTTTAATTTTTAATAATGAAAACAGTTTTCAAAAACAATTAGTAAAAATTGAGTTTTTAGTTATCTAGATAAAACCTGTGATTCAAACTTTATAACTATGCAGACATAGACGAAGGAAAAAAAAAAAAAAATTCATATGTAGAAACAAAAAAATTATTTTAAGCAAAATTTTAGGGCATTATCAGTAAAGTATGACCAGATGTGAAATGGATGGAAGATTCTGTATAAAAAAAAAAAAAAATTTAAGAGCAGGGTCGCTACGTATATATAAACATGTCACCTGTCTTCCCTATATAGTTCAATCTATCAGCACCTCATAGCACACCACACCCTTAAAACTGAATTTAAAGACATTAATAAAAAACACGGCCATTTTAACTGTCTCATATTGCGAGGTACGCCTCCCAATCTTTGAGGCATTGTTAATCCACATTAAAAAACCAACGATTAACCAGACTCAAAATGAAACAGAGGACATGCTCAAGTGCTTTGGAGTATTTTAATGATTTTAAGCGATTTTAATCGTCTTTTCATTTCATCTCGCTACTTTCATTTTTCAATTTCATTTTTTATTTTTATTACTCTCCTGAGGATGACCAATGGAGGTCGAAAACGTTTGCGATTATGGGAAATTTTTTTTCACTCAAAAAAAAAAAGAAAAAAAACATTCAGAAAATGGTCCGACAAAGAGAAAAGGAGGATTACAAGAAAAACAAGTAAGAGTTGTCTGTGCTATTTAATAAAACGTGCATAAAAGAAAAAATGCTGCCTAAATATACTAATATATAAAAAAGTAAATATATGTATGAAATAGAGGAAGTGGAGGTCTCAAACCAGAAGTAAATATGGCACATAAAAACAGATTTCTGGCTTAATTAGAACAAGATGGATGGCTTTTAATTTTGTAAAAGATGGATGGCTTTTAATTTTGTAAAAGATGGATGGCTTTTAATTTTGTAAAAGATAAGCTAAAAAAATAAAAACTGGATAGGAAGATGACTCAGTCGGGTTAACATAACCCGCCTGCAACAGTATTGTATGGAGACAAAACTTAGGTCACAACAAAGAGTGATCGATTAGTGTTGAGTAAGATGTCATCAAACGACCATTGTCAAGACCCCTATTTAGAGATCACATTGGAAGAATGAAAAAAAAAAAAAAAAAAAACTAGAATGAAAAAGGTGATTGCAAGACACATCAAACATGGGTTATGATTATCGAAAGACAAATTTCTGAGTTGCGTTCACATGCAAGAAATGAATTCACTGGTCAAATCTTCATTTTAATGAGGACAAAATCAGAAAAAACAAGAAAAAAAAAAAAAAAAATGGACACAAAAAGCAGAACCAATGGAGCAACATGCTAGACAGTCGGGTCATTTATGATTTTACGTTGCACAATTTTTAAAACGAGGATTGCTTTTGACTAATTTTCTCATCTTGGATGTTATTCTCACAATTTTTGGACTAATGTAATCTTTATCCAAGTGGATCTTGTTGAATCACGATCCAATTTTGAAGCGTTGAATTTGAAATTAAGTACAGAGTTTGATGGATGACGTGAGAATAAAACCTAAAATAAGAAAATTACTCTAAATAATACATTTAGATGGTTATGTGAACATTTTTTTTTATTAGGTGTGTGTATGTGCGTGCGCATGTATGTGCAAATGTGTGTGGGTGTGTATGTATATATGTGCAAATGTGTGTGGGTGTGTATGTATGTATGTGCAAATGTGTGTGGGTGTGTATGTATGTATGTGCAAATGTGTGTGGGTGTGTATGTATGTATGTGCAAATGTGTGTGGGTGTGTATGTATGTATGTGCAAATGTGTGTGGGTGTGCATGTATGTGCAAATGTGTGTGGGTGTGTGCATGTATGTGCAAATGTGTGTGCATGTATGTGCAAATGTGTGTGCATGTATGTGCAAATGTGTGTGCATGTATGTGCAAATGTGTGTGCATGTATGTGCAAATGTGTGTGCAAATGTGTGTGCATGTATGTGCAAATGTGTGTGCATGTATGTGCAAATGTGTGTGCATGTATGTGCAAATGTGTGTGCATGTATGTGCAAATGTGTGTGCATGTATGTGCAAATGTGTGTGTATGTATGTGCAAATGTGTGTGTATGTATGTGCAAATGTGTGTGTATGTATGTGCAAATGTGTGTGTATGTATGTGCAAATGTGTGTGTATGTATGTGCAAATGTGTGTGTATGTATGTGCAAATGTGTGTGTATGTATGTGCAAATGTGTGTGTATGTATGTGCAAATGTGTGTGTATGTATGTGCAAATGTGTGTGTATGTATGTGCAAATGTGTGTGTATGTATGTGCGCATGTATGTGCAAGTGTATGTGTGCGCATGTATGTGCAAATGTGTGTGGGTGTGCATGTATGCACAAATGTGTGTATATGTGCATTAGTGTGCGCATATATATTTCTTTAAAAAGACAAATGATAATTTTTTTCTTTAAAAGAGGTATTTACCTTTAAAGACATGATAGCTTTCGCTGCATAAAAGCATTCTCAAGCTTTTTTTCTTTTGATAAATCATTTTTTTTCTAGTAACAGAATTTTACATGTCTAAGAAAAGAAAAATGGCGAGTTATATCCCTTAAGTTACAAGAGAACATGTAGATGACAAGCAGCATGCTAATAATGACAACAATGATGATGATGACAACAATGATGGTGATTAACAGGATAACTAATACTGATGGACATGGATGTGATAATGAAATGAATTTCAAGATGTTTTGAGCAGTGGCAAGAGCAGGAGAGCGTGCTTGTTTAAAAGTTGGATTTCATTAGAAAAAGAATTTTCGATTCTTTTAGAATTTGAATGGTTGACAAAATAGTCCTTCTTAGGAATCAACCAAAAAAGATAAATATATTCAAATACAAAAATATGCAGAACGAATTAGTTTATTTATAATGTTTATGGGGGATGCCCAAAAAGTCACTGAAAGGTTTTGAACTGGAATAGATTATTTATGAGTCACTTTTTGGGCACACACACACATTATATATATATATATATATATATATATATATATATATATACACATATTACATTCCAAAGAACAGATCAGTCCATAATCATAATGTATTTTGTAATTTATTTACTGTATATATAATGTAGTATAAAATATAGGCGAATGCCTGTTTTTCCAATTATAGTCTTACACATGTTTCACTATTGTGTAAAACAATGGAAAAAGTATAAGTATTCACTTATATTATAAGTAAATATGAAAAAAAAATTATGATTGTGGACAGATTCTGTTCTTTAGTCATTGGAACATAACTTACCAATATATATGCTCTGAAGTCAGAAACAGTTTCATTGAGCTTATTTGTAACAATTAGGACTATATTATAAACTTCAAAAATAAATATTTTCATATAAACTCAAGAAAAATATATTTATATATGTATTACAGTAGATAAGAATAACATTGATACCATCAGTTTCAAATCTAAACAAAGGGAACCTATAATTGGTTTCCTTTACGGGACTCTGCAGACATAAAATAGCCTGAGGTTCTTAGTTCTCTCCTACTGACCTTTATATATATATATATATATATATATATATATATAGTCATCCACATACAGTACTGTTTCGCTGTTTCACAGCTCATCAGTGCGGCTAGATAGGCAACTGCTTCAAGCCAGGATTGAAACCCGACCACCCAAATGACAGTCAAGGTTTCTCACCATTGCGCTATACGGCTGCAGCTGGGGGTTAATGAATTAAAAAGATCTCTCGGTAGGAATATGAGAGAGTGGGTGAATGTCTCGCATTTAGTAGGATGCTCCATCCTCAACTTGAACGAATTGATAAGAAAATGAAAAAAAAAAAAAAAAAAAAGACTATTCATATCTTTATTCATAAAAAAAATCACATCTTGACAGACTGTTTCATTATCACTTAGATCAGGGTTTCCCAAACTTCAAGACACCATGGAGCCCCTGAGCAGGGCAACGGTTTTTCAGGGGGGGGGGGCACTAACAAGATAATTTCTCAAGTAAATATGAAAAACATTAATTTCAAATGTTAACACTAACTAATGACAATGTTTATAACCATTTTTTTGTTTTTGATTCATCAAAAATTGCTCCAATTTTATTTTGTTAATATTTTTTTCTTCTATTTTTTCAGAATTTCTTTTATATTATAAAAACAAAAAAATCTGTATGATATCTGGGTGCATGTTAGTTGATAGATATTTTTCGTTTAAAGCAAAAATAATATTACATACTTAATTGTCATGTCGAAAATAGTAATATATCCAAAAATTATGAAAAAAATCATA
This sequence comes from Euprymna scolopes, assembly GCF_053919585.1. Classification (NCBI taxonomy): domain Eukaryota; kingdom Metazoa; phylum Mollusca; class Cephalopoda; order Sepiida; family Sepiolidae; genus Euprymna; species Euprymna scolopes. The sequence continues at coordinate 116,085,089 of NC_136504.1, forward strand.
GAGTAGAAAATTATAGTTAAAAGAAATTTTTATGGAAAATTGGGTAAATTGCATTTTTCTTAGACGTTATAAAGTAAGTAAGAGTCTAAATGCAAGGGACATAACTCTGAAAGAATATTTTAGATTACTTGTGTCATGGCTGCAATATTTGTTGTCTATAACGATAACCTTTTTTTATTAAAAACAATAGCTGTTCTATTTTTAGATATATTACTATTTTCAACATAAGTACGTAATATTGATTTTTGCTTAAAATGATATATTTAGAAAATCGATTTGTTGGCTATCTTAACAAGCACCAATATCTGTATCCATAAACAAAAACATTACAAAAATCATTGAAGTAGTTTTATTTTTAAATAAAAATTAATTTTATGAATATCCAAAGAACAACTGCTTCGCCCACTGTTTAAAAATAATTTTTTTCCCCAAAACAAAGGGCAATAACTAAACAATTCAAACTTGAGATTTTTGTGGTAATGCCAACGAATTTCCATTAATTACTTAAAAATTATTTTCTTCATAAAAATAAATCTACTTGATCAATTTATGTGATTTTTGGAATATGTTTTCATTTCATCACAATTATGTACATTGTGCAGGTGTTTCTTTCTTTGTTTTTAATACAAGAGGTTGGTTGGTTGTTTACCGGCATATCAACCATTTTGGGTTACTTAATGATGAATTCAGTAATTTTGGAAAAAATAAGTTTTAATCTTCAAGTTCTTTATATCTTCAAATATTTATTCATGGTTTTTAGTTTGTTTTGTAGAAGAAAATTGGTTCCTTTTTTTTTTTGACTGCAAAGCTCAATCATGTTCTGCAAAGGGGAAAAAAAGAAAAAGAAACATCAGTGTTTGTAATTTTGGTCAGGAAGTCAGTATCTTCATAAAGCCTGATCTGATTGCATCAAAGACCCTAATATGTATAACCACTCCGAGCCGAAGTCGATCTGAGATGACAGTAATTAAGGGGCAACTTCACAGCTCTAAAATGGTCCTTACCACTGAATGTTTTTGAAAGGTCATATTCAAGATCTTTCATATAGGAGGAATTTTGGATAAGAACCAATTGAAAGGGAACATTTTTATTTAACGCGATAACATTTAAAATATAAAGAATATTCTTAATAAAAACAGTCTGTGTATTATGTTACAGTGATCCAAAGGTTTGAAATCCAATCAAACGTCAAACGTTGTGTGCAGGTTGTACGTTATTTCATAACATGCGAGAAAAGGCAAGCAAAAAAAAAAAAAAATGTCCATAGTCAGCAGACAGCTTATATCAGCGATAGTAGTATAAAAAAAAAAAAAAAAAAAAAAAAAAATATATGTGTGGAAGAAGCAGATGAAAAGGAATGGACGATGATTGTTTGGCAGTTTGATACGTGCAGTTCATGCGGAGAGTGCTAAAATGTAATTGGACAGTTTATGGTCAGTGTATTTGATGACCCAATGACCATGACAAAAGAGAATGTAGCAGTAAAAGTAGTAATAGTAACGGTCAACAACAGTTCAGTTATTACGGCCGCAACAGGCTCATGCAAACAGCTACACCATGCTGGAATTGAGGACAGTTCATACCCATTGGCCTTTGGGATAGACGAGTTCGACTTCATAGTTTAAGTTCTTGTTGCCACCATCTTGCATAGACTGAAATAAAAAATTTTTTAATGTAATTAGCAGACAGAATAAACAAAACCATTATTATTTGATGAAATGACAGACTGACTTACCTCCTCCTGCTTTACGGGTGTTTCCACTCTTATAAGTAGCAGATGGGCAAAATACAATAAAATTGATATTCATTTTTAATAAAATAAAAATTTTTACTTGATAATTTTTTTCCTAATTTTTGTTTTTTCTTTCTGCCTATATACATAAGTATATCAAAGAGTTTTCCTGTTAATTTATTTGGAACTGTGGCTTTCAATTATGTTCAATACTATAGAACCACCTAAACTATAAATGCTAAGTTCAACAGAAATTCTAATATAGAATTGTGGTGGTGGGTGGGGTGGGAGGAAACTTCATGGAAATTACTATTTTTATTTGATCAAAACTAATCATAATTGCATACAGAAAAAGTTTTATTTTAAATGGTGGCACTTTCCGGTTTCATCTCAATATTTAAAAATTATAATTGTTAAAATCCTTTATGTATGTAACCCTCAGGTTGAAGGAAAAAAAAAAAAAAAAAAAAATGTGCACCAAAATTTAAGTGAATCTACCCAGTATTTTTGTTACCCCCCCCCCTCCTTGAGAATTCTGGAAATCTGGAATCATGGGATGTTGACTATTTCCTTGGTTGAATTAAAGTTAGAGTTATGTCCCTTGATCTTTAGAAAGCCTAAAATGGCTGATTAGAGAGTTCAGTGTTAAAATGTATTTTTTTTTTTTTTTTTTAGACAAAATATTGGATGAATTAGTATAATTTTTGGTATACTATCTTGTTTTTAACCTAACACCTAAGTATAAGAATCTTTTTTGCACTATTTCTGTTTCTTTTTTTTTTTCTGAGCAGTTTTAAATAGAAACTAAAGAATCATCCAAATATTCTATAAACATTTAGAAAACATTTCATATATTTAAACATTTGACGAATAAATTGGAAAATCAATAAAAGATTAATTCATTATCATAGCCATCGGTTTTATGTTTTATACGAGAAGTCATCAAATAGGAAAGACGTAAAAGAAAGGCAAAAATATGGTAGAGAGAAAGCAAACCGAGTCCTACTTGGCCATGCGTAGCCAGGGACAAAACCCAAGAGAGAAACTGTGAGAACCGTAACATGAGGATACTTTTTATCAGAAGTAAACCTTGACCAAATATTCAAATAAAACATGGTGTGCAGTCTCTCAGGCCATCCAGCATGTTCCACAAGTTGTGAATGGGGACGACACCCCCTTTATTAACAGAGGGAAGCTTCTAATACCAAATAAGTCGTAGACAATGAAGAATTTCTAATAGAAAGTGAATAAAAATAAATATACTGGCAGGCCGGCACCTAGGATAAAAAAGGGCTCCTCAACTTGCTTATACCCCAGGCAGAAAGAGGTAAGTAACTGAGTAAAAATTTTTTGCTCTGAAAGTGGCACAATATCGATAAGAGACCAACAACGGTCAAGCACCAGGCCTTGATACTTAGCTCAAGCAGTTTCAGCAGCTAAAAATTGGAAAATAATAGGCTTAAAAGCCCAACCATGGAATGTTGCTACTATTTGAAGTTTAAAAAGCGGAGCAAAACAAAATATTAACCAAGAAAATAAGAGACAAACCTTCCTGAAGAGGAATGAAACCAGGTTGAGGTTCCTCCTCTAATGATGATCAAAAAACCTAATGATGATGATGATGATGATGATGAATTTACTTAAAAGAAAGATGATATACTGTTTCTGACGTCTGGATATATCTATGGTAGAAGCGAAATTCAAAAGGGATATGTTCTGGCTTATGTAGCCAATAATGCATGCAGAGAATGGTTCTTGTCCAGAATTCACCTTGTATTAAAAAAAAATAATCTGTATAAAGTATGTACCAATGATGGAAAAAATATACCATATTCCAAAAATCATGTAAATTGATCAAGTAGTTTTATTTTTAAAAAGAGAATCATTTTTAAGTGAATTTGAGTTTTCCCAATGTCTCCATGTTAAAAATAGTTTTCTACACTATCGCAAGTTTTCAAGATTGCGTCACAATATTGCTGCTTTTCGTTTGGCCACAAAATTTGATTTTCTTGTTTAAAAATAGAACTATTTCATCAAGTCACATGATTTTTGATGTATAATATTTTCCTTCTGTAACAGGAATATAGGGAAAATTCTGGACAAGCACCCAAGAAACAACAACAACACATCAATTCTTTTTTGGTGATTTTAACATCAGTGAAAAGTGATATATTGAAAAGAATTAGGATCATACTTACCATTAAATTTTATTTCCTTAAAAAACGTTTAAATTTTTATCTTAAGTTTTTTTTCAAATTAAAATGAAGTTAATATATCACCCTTTCTCCATTTATTTATTGCGGACTATTATCCTCATTTTTTAGTTGTTTCATGACGTTTCGGCCAACTATTCTTCTGGCCTTCGTCAGGTGGAACTCCGAATCTCCTAACTGCATTCTCAGCAATTCCATAATTGCTTTTCGTCTTGCTATGTTTTGGCCAACTAAGCCTTGGGGCCCATGGCACATGGATAGACGTGTTGAGTCTCTACGGTTCCAGGTGAGCATTGTCTGAAGATAGTGGTTTCAATCCTACTCAAAGCAGGCTAGAAGCTTAGTTGGCCAAAATGTGATGAGACGAAAAGAAACTATGGATGGCAATAATTGCTGAGAATGCAGTTAGGAGATTCAGAGTTCCTATCCCGTTGTGTTAACCACCTAACAAAGACCAGAGGAATAGTTGGTCGAAACACATGGATACACAATTCTCAAATCAGAAAATACATTTGCAGGGTTCAAAAGAGTCGCCAACCTGATAGATCCTGAACTGTCATCTAAGCTTCAACTTCTATTCCATTGACGCAATGCTGCATTCCTCTTCCTGTTTTACAAGTATTTTAATATTGGGTGCTCCAACGAACTACAAATCCTTGTAGCCCTTCTATGTAAATACCCCCAACAAACCCAACAAGCAGCAAAATCCCACCACTTCACAGTACAGATCCACAGATGTCAGAAAGTCTTCTACTCTAATAGATTCTTCCCCAGAACTGCTAGACTTTGAAATTCCCTCCCTGGTTCCTGCTTTCCTAACTGTACTAACATGCAGAAGTTCAAGTGTAATCTAAACAGATCTCTTGCTGCTCAACTCCCTACATAGTATCCCTGCAACTTATGTCCCTTCTAGTAGCCACCTACATCAAAGTGATATTGTGCCTTATTTGGGTGAAAACACAATAAAAAACAAAAAATTTAGGATGATATTTTGGGGGAAATTTATATGTCTACAAAATATTTATTTTAAAGAGTCAGTAGGTGCATAAAATAAAAATTTCATATGTAAAAAAAAAGAAAGTGTCAAATGTAAGAAAGGAAAGTGTCAAATGTAAAAAAAAAACAGTGTCAAATGTAAAAAAAAAACAGTGTCAAATGTAAAAAAAAAACAGTGTCAAATGTAAAAAAACAGTGTCAAATGTAAAAAAACAGTGTCAAATGTAAAAAAACAGTGTCAAATGTAAAAAAAGTGTCAAATGTAAAAAAATGTCAAACAAAAATAATTGTTCAAACAAGAATATAAATAATACAATGCATCAGTTTTTGACATGAGAAGTTAGAAGCAATGTCACCCCCCCCCCAAAAAAAAAACTCAATCTTACTTCTATTAATACAGCCAGTCATATCCACCCTTTTTTTATATACTCTTTCTCGATCATGGTTTATATCGATGAATCTGTTTTATGTTGATTTAAATGGTAGCGCATAACTTTGTCCTTTTAACTGAAAACTTGCTGACCTTTTCTTGATATCAGTCAGTAGGATGGATACCAATGCGGTAATCGTACTACAAGGTTACGATCTCCAACAAGCTTCTCAGCAACATAAAACTTCTTTTGTAAAAGACTAACTAGCAAATTTTTCTTCTCTTCCCTACAACCTCTTCCTTGCAGAAGAGAAATTGCTAATCTCTCTATTCAATCATCATTTCCACGAAAATAACTCGACTGAGCCCCAATCTTTAGTTCTTCCTCTAAGAACTTCATAGCAAAAACTAGAAATATTTTTATTTCTCCTATGTGCCTATTATCAGGCAGGTGGAATGAATCTGTCAACGGAGACAACAACAAGGCTCTTCTGGCACCAAAATATCTGGCAGGCTCTGAACTACTCAACCAGGACTGTGCAAAGGCTGCCAAAACACAAGGACGACCTGCACAGGTGGAGTTATGCATAGAAAGCTCGGTGTTCCTGGTGCGCCAATGTGCAGATCATTTCACACATCCTCATGGACCATCTGCAGACTTTGATGTGGATGCTAGGGTTACCTTGGACACTGTCCAATGATGGATCTTGAAATTAAGTAAAACACTATGATGATGAGGCAGAATTATCATGAATGAAGCATCTTTATAAGGAGCTTTCTACCCATGAAAAACATTGCTCTGGGAATGCTTGTCTGCTAATTATAATTTGGTTGTCTTCGAATCCAATGTCTACAAATTTTTGTCATAAATTACCTCATAAGAAAGGAAACGCGATAGATCATTGCTAATACTCCCATAGTGTTCCTCATTTTTTTTGACTAACAATCATCTTGTCTTATTAACTCTAATCCTCAAGTGGTTCTTAGCCTTGTTAACTGATAACTCAATAGTAAAAAAAAAACAATATTGGTGAAGAATGTGAATAAAAAAACATCTCAAAACTAAAAGATTTTTTTTAATAAAATACAAATTAAATCTTTAGGAGAACAGCATTTATTGTGAGGTCAATTGGTGTCAAAAGACAAATGGCTCAGTGATGCCGTGATAGTACGTGTTTGTGACAATGGGGGAGGGAACACTTAAGAATGGCACTATTACATATGGAAATAAGTATACTTGCCATACGCTCCCAGGATTTCTAAACAGATGAAAAGGGGATGAGAAAAAATGAAGAAACAAAAATCAAGACAAAAAGTGTTATAACAAGCATAATATATATATATATATATATACATACACACACACACACAATAGCAAGTCAGTTGTTTTTGTAAATCTGAAGATTCATTTGTCGATAAGATTCAAACTTTGTAATTACAAATGATATGGTTTTATAGTTATGAAGAAACAGCTGTTATTTTCTTAAATACACATACATCAAATCCATTGCCAAGGCTGCTGGAAAAATGGTGGGATCGTTTTATCATTCCAATAGATATCTCACTACTGATCCAATTCTCTACTTGTGTAAAAGCCAAATACATTCAAGGATGGAATACTGTTGCCACATCTGGGCAAAAGCTGCTAGAAACCCTAATCCTACCTTAACAGAGTTCAAAATAGATTTTGTATCCTAGTAGGGGATTACCTTTTCTCTTCCCTGCAACCTCTTTCCCACAGAAGAGATGTTGCGAGCCTGTCTCTACTTTATCATTATTTTCATGGAAAGTGCTCAACTGAACTCTAATCTATGGTCCTCCATTTGCCAAACTTTCACGAAAAACACTTGTCTGTTTGAAACCACTATCAATAATTTTCCTCACTCTGTATCTGTGCCAAAGCCTAAACGTAGATTCCATGAATAAAGCTTCTTTCTTAGAACTGCATGCCTGTGGGACCCTGTTCCATTTTCCTAATCTCAGTACAGACCAATAAGTCTCCTGTGTGTCATGAGTAAGTTGTTGGAATCCATATTATATAAAGTAGTAGTCAACCACCTCAACAGAAACAACCTTCTTAGCGACATGCAATATGGTTTCCGCTCTGCAACATCTACAGCAGACGTTAACGGTTATATCACATAGGATTAGTGAATCTCTTGATAAAGGTTTCCTTTCCAGGGCAATTGCTCTTGACATATCAAAGGCCTTCAATAAGGTATGGCATAAGGGCCTACTTCACAAGATTTCCAGCTATGGTATTACTGGAAATGTTTTCTCAATCATTAAATCATTTCTCTGATAGGTTCATAAGAGTAGTGGTTGATGGGTAGAAATCAGAGGACCACAGTATTAATGCTGGAGTCCCTCAGGGGGTACATCCTGGCCCAACTCTCTTCCTGATCTACATCAACGATCTCCCAAAACACATACTTAAATCATTCGTTGACATCTATTCTGATGACACGACCATCCATGGCAACACATCAAAGGCCGTAAATGACAAAGTTTTCTCTAATTCTCTCTCCTCTGATCTTGAGCACGTGGTACAATGGCGGGGAAGAGGTGGCTGGTCACTTTTAATGCATCCAAAACCAAGCTTCTATCTTTACATCATCAACGCTCTGATCCCCATCTGGCATCAATTGAAATGGATGGCTCTCGTCTTGGGGAGGCTCCATGTTTTGACAAGCTTCTGGGCTTGACCTTTACTCCTGATCTTAAATGGAACACATACATCAAGGTCGCTGGGAAAATATTGGGATCCTTCTACCTCACCAGAAGATATCTCACTACTGATGCAATTCTCCCACAGAAGAGACGTTGCGAGCTTGTCTTTGTTTTATCGTTAATTCCATGGCAGGTGCTCGTCTGAGCTCCAACCCCTCGTCCCCCCCTAGCCAATCATTCACGAGAAACACCCGTCTGGCTGAAACTACTGTCAATAATTTTCCCCACTCTCTATCTGTACCTAAATCCAAACGTAGATTCCATGAGCAAAGCTTCTTTCTTAGAACTGCACGCCAGTGGAACTCTCTGCTGCTTGCCTGTTTCCTACCTGACTACAACTTGGACGTCTTCAAGTCCAACATAAACAAACTCCTGACAAACCGCCCCCTTAAGTAAGACACCCTATCAAAACCCCCAATACTAATGATTACTACAATACTATCTCATTGATTACTGTACACGCAATAACCCTTATCCCTGAGTGGCCTTCGGGCCTTGATAAGTGGTGATCCCCATGTAAAAAAAAAATTTCCAACCGACTACAATATGGTTGTCTTCAAGTCCAACATGAACAAGTTCCTAATGAGCCATTCCGTAAGCAATCCAATTTACCAAATTCCCACTACTAATGACTACTATGACATTTTCCCATTGATTACTGTATACTCGTTAACCATTATCCTCAAGTGGCCTCCGGGCCTTGATAAATGGTGAATCCTTTGCAAAATTTTTATTGACACAAGACATTATTTTTGTCTAAAAATATATCATGATATAATTGGAAGAAAAATTCATCAGAGTGCTCAAATATTGGGACAAGAGCCTAACATTTAATCTATATGCCTGTAATTTTTTTTTTTTTTTTTTTTTGTGTATTGATATTTATATTAAAAACCTTTTTTTCTATTTAAGAAAATACAACTTTGTTATATGGGTTGTGGCATTGCAATCACTAGCAAAAGATCTAGCTAATTTGCATATTCTTTTAAACATTCATTTTAATTAACTCCCAATTAGTTTTTCGGTTTTCTTATGGAATGATCATCTTTAGTTAACTATTATCGTAATTATATTTATATAAACAAAATCAAACAGTAAAGATTAAGTAAGGAAACGCTATTGATCATTGCTAATACTCCCATAGTGTTCCTCATTTTTTTTTTTACTAACAATCATCTTGTCTTCTGTAAACTTGAAGTTTATTTTAATTTTTTTTTTTTTTTTATTGCATTTTCACCCCAAACAAGGCACAGTGCCATTCTGATGTAGGATCTGGGACATAATTTGTAGGATACTATGTAGGCAGTTGAGCAGCAAGATGTCTATTTGCATTACACTAGAACTTCTGCATGTCAGTACAGTCAGGGAAGCAGGAACCTGGAAGAGAATTCCAAAGTCTAGCAGTCCGAGGGAAGAAACTAGGAGAGTAGAAAGCTTTCTTACATTTAGGGATTTCTACTGTGTAGGGCTGGGATTTTGCTGCTTGTCGAGTTTGTCGCAGGTATTTACGCCAAGGAGACACAAGGGCTTGTAGTTTGTTGGAGCATTCACCATTAAAGTACTTGTAAAACAGGCAGAGTGATGCAACATTTCGTTGATGGGACAGAGGTTGAAGCCTAGCTGATAGTGCGGGACCTATTAGGTTGGCGACTCTCTTTTGAGCCCTGTTCAAGAGGAAGAGACTAGTAGCAGCCCAAATGTGACAATACCCCATACATGGGCGAATGGTGACCTTGTAGAGGTACAGGATATTCTTAGGCATAAGTAAATTTTTAGCACAATAGAGAGAGCCCACCTTCTTTGCAGCAGCCTTGGCAATGCCCTCAATGTATCTGTTCCAACTCATGTTCCCTGTGAACGTTAAGCCGAGGAGTTTGAAGTACTTTCAGGTAATCTATCATTAGCCATAGCCATTGGTAGCTGCGAAGTAAATATTTTTATAATAATCCCAACAAAATAAAAAAGCTCAAAACAACTAAGATAGGAAATAGAGCTTGCTATAGAAGAACACAAATCTAAGGATGTATGTTCTATTATATATGAATTTATTGTTTGACAGGATACTCCAATAATATATATTGAAATTTCCTTAATCCGCGGAGTTTCAAAGAAATGTGTTCTCATCAGAGGAAAAATATTAAAAATATAGCAAAGCTATGAATTTGCTGCATTAATTGAAACAGCATAACATGAAAACTAGTTATAAATGAAAAAAAAAAAAAAAAAAAAAAAAAAAAAATTTAATGCAAAAGATTTCATAAAATGGGGAAAAATGAAAAAAAAAAAAAATGAAAGGATAAATTAAAAGCCAAAGATACAAAAACCAGACGAAAAGATATGGAGAGAAATATTTTCAAGACGAAATGATGACAGGAGACAATGTTCCCATAAGAAGGACTATACTGTTGACAAATAGATTCAAATTAAAATCCAAAATGTGTGTAATAATCCAAAATGCGTGTAGTCCAGGATTGTAGAAAAAACAGTTTGCAATCATAACTACCATGGCCGTAAATCATGTTTTTTTTTCTTGCCTCAATTAAGGAAATGCCTTCTAAAGAAAGCTGACCAGAGACAAGTTTGGAACTCAATTTTCTAAAAACCATCTAATAAATGCCAACATGTAAAATCGGGCATTAAACCGATAAAACGTTTTATTTACAAAAAAAATATTTAGCTGTCAAGTACCTTTACAGGAAAAAGAAAAAGACAACTGTGGAATTTCCATGGGTCCTGATAGTTGTCTTAATCTATTACATAAAGAGCAGTTGTCTATCTATGCCCAGCTCAAACTTAAATATTACAAAACAAACACCCACAAAGTTAGTATTTCCTTGATTGGCATTGCCTTGGATATCTTAGATTTAGAAAAAGGTATTCATTTTTTTAACCCTAAATTTCATCGGGATGTGTGTGGGAAATTTGTTTTCCAGTTTTTTTATGTACTAAATAAAGGGAAGTGACTACCATTTCATTTCAAGGAATTATTCCCGCATAATATAGTATAATCATGTTGACACACTGGTCCCCCACTAGATCATTTAAGTTAAGTGATGTTGAGCCTGGTCAGTACTAAATGGGTGACTATTCAGGAATACCAGGTGCTGTATATGCTCTCCGCTTATCTCTAAATTGTTTCCAATCATCCTGGACTTCTCCCTGTCACCAGAATCAAGCAGTGTCAATTCAGTAGAGGTGTAGTTGGTGATTGTGCAAGTCTTGCTTCACAATTACAAGAGCAGCTACTCTTGTACAAGTTATTTATCGTCTGTCACAAACAAAATGGAGGTGATAGAAATGATAGTTAATTCTTCAAATAAAAGTGTGATGAGTATTCAAAGAGAGGAATGGGCTTGGTGGATAAAAAGAATGGGATGGCGAGAAAGAAAGAGAAGATGGTGGAGAGAGAGGTAAATAGAAGTTTTTAGAGAAATATGTTATACTTTTGTCCTGGGCAATGCAAGATAATCCTGCTAGTAAATATAAATAGCAAGACGGGTTATTTTGTGATTTAATCATTGGGAGAAAAATCTGTATGACGATTATGTCTTCCTGATAGAAATATATCAGAAGCACACAGACAAAAGTCCAGGTGAGTAACTTCATGTCAAATAAACAATGTTTTTCAGACCATGACAAACATGGATTTTTAAAAAAATTTTTATATTGTTTTCAAATTTGTTACACTTCTTTCTTATATTACAGAAATTTAAATGTAATGCGAATAGACATCTCACTGCTCAACTCACTACATAGTCGCAAATAGTAACCCCTTATGTTTTAAGTGGAAACATACCTTGTTTAGGGTGAAAAAGATAAAAAGTAAAATAGTATATAAGATACCGATACAAAAATATTAACTTTCAAATAGTAACAGTTCAACAGCATGTAGCCAATGGTGGAGACCTTCAAGCATCCAATCATATTCAAACTATTTTGCTTTCTCATATTTCTCAGTACTAGGATTTATACTTAAATCTTTAGAGCATATAATCAAGGAGTTGTCCCAGAGCATCAGTAGACCTCTGCATGCCGTGGGTGAAAAAATGTGAAATAGACACAATAACCAATAACCATTTATTATGCACTTTTTATACAAAATGCCAGCTGAAACAAAAAAGATCACTCGGCGAATGGAAAAGATATTCAGAAAAATCGCTAAAAAGAATAACTGTCGTGTTCAATCAGACGTGATTGAATACACATGTCTCAATTTAAATACTGAATCAATGAAAAATTGTTTTCTGTAAATTTTGTTTAATGCTTTTTTATCATCATAAGTATATATTTCATAAAATTAAGCTTTAGTAGATCCACCCTCCCAGGCTTTATCTCCTCACACTTTGAGAAGGTGTTACTTTATTGTTAATCACCTGAGGCGACTTGACTAGAGAATGCACGTGGAGGCTGTTCAAGCATTTTTGTAGGTCAGAGTGCACAACCACTTGGAGGTTTGATTTCAATCACCATTGTCTGACCTTGCATCAAATCTACGCATGGTGGCAGGTAGGTAAAAACTAGAAAAAAATAATTACTAATACTTCTGCTGCTGATTGTGTTCACTTAAATATATACAGAATTACCTTATTGTGACGCACAACGGAATCGTTATTTATAAAAAGCTATATGGAGACCGAGGCCTGCATAGAACAAAAAAATCTGGAGAGCATTTAATCTAGCTTTAAATCTAGATATGATATTCAGCATCATCACATTGACACACCGATTCCTGTTAGATCATTGAAATTAAGCAACATTCAACCTGGTTTGTACCAAAATGATGGGTGACCATTTGGTAATAACAGGTGCTATATGTATGCCTTTTTTCTTTTCTTTTTTTTTTACAAGGTGGTCACCACTTATCAAGGCCCAGAAGCCACTTGGGGATAAGGGTTATTGCATGTACAGTATATCAGTGTTGAGATTTGATAACATGTCTTACTTAAGGGGGGGGGGGTTCATCAGAAATTTGTTTATGTTGGACTTGAAGACATCGAGGTTGTAGTCAGGTGGGAAACAGGCAGACGGAACAGAGTTCCACAGGCGTGCACTTCTAAGAAAGAAGCTTTGTTCATGGAATCTAGATTTTGGTTTTGTCACAGATAAAGAGTGGGGAAAATTTTTGACAGTGGTTTCAGCTAGACGGGTGTTTTTTGTGAAAGACTGGCGAGGGGGGGACCAGGGATTGGAGCTCAGATGAGCACTTGCCATGGCAGTAATGATAAAATAAACACAGGCTCGCAAAGCCTCTTCTGTGGGAGAGAGGTTGCAGAGAAGAGAAAAGGGCATCCCCCACTAAGCTACAAAGTCTATTTTGTACTCTGTCAAGGCAGGAAAGGCTGTTTTTAGCAGCTCCTGCCCAGATGTGGCAGCAGTACTCCATCCTTGGACGTACTTGGCTTTTATATAGATAGAGAATTGCATCAGCAGTGAGATATCTTCTGGAGCGGTAGAAGGATCCTACCATTTTTCCAACGACCTTGGCAACAGATTTAATGTACATGTTTCATTTCAGGTCAGGAGTAAAGGTCAAGCCCAGAAGCTTATCAAAACATGGGACTTCCCCTAGACGAGAGCCATCCATTTCAATTAATGCCAGATGGGGATCAGAGCATTGATGATGTAAAGATAGGAGTTTGGTTTTTAATGCATTAAAAGTAACCATCCATCTCTTCCCACAATGTACCACGTGCTCGAGATCAGAGAATAAGAGAGAACTTTGTCATTTACGGCCTTTGATGTGTTGCCATAGATGGTCGTGTCATCAGCATAGATGTCAATGAATGATTTAAGCATGTGTTTTGGGAGATCATTGATGTAGATCAGGAAGAGAGTTGGGGCCCAGGATGGACCCCTAAGGAACTCCAGTATTAATACTGAGGACCTCTGATTTTTGTCCATTGACCACTACTCTTATGAGCCTATCGGAGAGAAATGATTTAATGATTGAGAAAACATTTCCAGTTATACCGTAGCTGGAAATCTTGTGAAGTAGACCCTTATGCCATACCTTGTCAAAGGCCTTTGATATATCAAGAGCAATTGCCCTAGAAAGGAAGCCTTTGTCAAGAGATTCACTAATCCTATGAGACATAACCGTTAGCACATCTGCTGTAAATCTTGTGGAGCAGAAACCATGTTGCATATCACTAAGAAGGTTGTTTCTGCTGAGGTGGTTGACTACTTCTCTATTTAATATGGATTCCAGCCACTTACTCATGACACACAGAAGACTTATTGGTCTGTACTGAGAGGGAGATGACTTATCACCTGAATTCTTAAATACAGGGCATACTGATGAGGTTTTCCAGGGTGTTGGGAAGCACTTTTCCTTAAGACAACGCTTAAACAGTTTTGTAAGTATGGGGGCAAGTTTATAATTGGAATACCATCAGGGCCAGTTGTTTTACTGGAATCAAGGTTCTTGATTAGCTTGGCGACCTCACGCACAGATATTTGTATATTGCATAGCGTGTTGTCTGTTATAGGGGGAAGTATGGGGAGTTGATGGCCTTCGTCGCGTAGGGTAGAATTAGCTGTAAAGTTCTTGCCAAATAGTTTGGCCTTGTCTGATGCTGACGAGATGACCTCAGGTCCATTGATAATGGTTTGGATAGAACACACGCTTCTGTTCAGGATCCTGTTTGTTATTTGCTAGAACTGGTGGGAACCAAGCCGTTGCTCAGCTACTTTGGATTTAACGGACTGAGCATATAGCTCTCTTGCATTTTTTATTACTCTTTTACAGTGGTTGCTGGCAGTCCTGAAAGCAGCTTTAGTCTCAGTACATCTATTACGTTGGTAGCTATGGAAAAAGTGATTTCTGTGCGCGATGGCAGCAGCACATTCTGGGGAGAACCATGGCTGGCTGTTAGGTTTTTGTTGGAATTTTTTGGATGGAATGGATCGGTCTATGCCTACAATTAACCATTCGGTCAGGTCTGATACAGGGTAACCCCCCCCAAAAAAAAACGGGCCCCGTGTACACTATGTGATATCTCTTATTTATTCACCGATTGTCCTTATTTTACAGGGCATGGCAGAATCAACGACAGTGAGTACACCAAGACACCAGTGGGAGATGGGACAAAGAATGCACTGTGTAAATTTTACTACAAGACAGGCTCGTTTAAGAAAACCCAGGACAGTTTCATGCGTCAGTTCGAATGTGAAAAGGCTCCATCCAAAAGCAGAATTCAGAACTGGGTGGACCACTTCGAGAAGTATGGGACAGTGGAGAACCTCAATGCTGCGAGAGGGAACTGTCCAAGTCACTCAGAACGTCCCAAGAAGCTGAGCTGGCCGAAAGAGCGAGAGAGTCTCCAGCAGAGTCCGAAACGCTCTGTGCGTAAGCGAACTCAGCCTCTCGGTATGTCCCGTGAGACTTGCAGGAGAGTGCTGGTGAACAATATCAGGGCTTACCCATAGAGAATACAGACACTGCAGACCCTTACAGCCTCAGACAAGAAGTAGAGGAAGGCTATGGCAGTCAAGATGCTCGAGAAGACACCAAGTTTCCATAACCTCCTTTAGACCTCAGATGAAGCCCACTTTCATCTTGATGGAAAGGCGAACTCCAAAACAAATGTCTTCTGGGGGTCCTCCAGACCCAATGAAGTAGCCACCAAGCCCCTGCACGCTCCTAAATGCACGGTGTGGGCTGCAATCTCGGCCAGAGGCATCATCGGACCAATCTTCATTGAAGAATCTGGCGCATCAGTGACAGTCACCAAGGTGCGGTATGTGGAGGTCGTCAAAACCTTCAAGAGTGATCTCCAGACCATCTACCCGTCGCTCATGAGCAAGTTCTGGTTCCAGCAGGACAGAGTAAGTTCTCACACCTCAAACCTGTCCAGAGACTGGCTGAAAGAAACTTCCGAGGCTGAGTGATCAGTCTCAAGACTGATTTTGAGTGGGCATCCCAGAGCCTGGACCTAAGCCCCCCAGATTTTTTTCTTTGGGGCTATCTTAAGGACAGAGTCTACGCAGGGAAACCCAGAACCATCACGGAACTCAAGGAAGCCATCAGGGAGATGAGAGCCATTACCAATTCGGTCTGTAAGAACGTCATGGACAACGTCGTGCTGTGCCTCAAGAAATGCACGGAGCTAAATAGAGGCCATCTAGAACATATGCTGTAGAACGGAGAAAAAAAAAGGCCAAAGACCCTAGTGTTTTGATGTGATGTTTTGAATATAATAAACTAGTTATGACCAAAGTTTCATTTGGACAAAACGTTAAGAAACGAGGCCTAATTAGAGTTTGGGCCCGTTTTTTTTGGTCACCCTGTACTATGGAGGACACATCCTTTTTAAACATGGAATGCAGGGGTAGATGCTTCGGATTTATTTCCAATTCTTCTTTTTGGCATATGTTCCCAGGAATTTGATATTCAATTTTTTTTTTTTTTTTTACAGATGGTCCAGTGGAGATATTTATACACTCCATTATGTTGCCTTTTATAATGTTGAGAAACATTGCGAGAAAGCAAGATCGTTTGAATAGGATTGGATGCCTGGGGGTCACCATCACACTACCTTCTGCATGGCACTGAACTTTGTTATTAACAATCAAATCGAGATTGAAAGAGGAAGAAAGAAAAAAAATATGAGAAAAGAAAGATGAAATGAAAGAGGAAGAAAAAGAAAAATTTTGCCAAATGACAAAAAATAGATTAAAAAAAATAAATTTTTTTAAAAATTGTTTATCAAAATTCAAGGGGGAGGAAAAAAAGTTGAATTGTGCTTTTTCTGATTTACAAAAAAAAAAAAAAAAAAAAAAAAAAAAAAAACACATCCTTATTTAAGAAAAATAAAATAAACTGAACTTAAAAATTTGGAGTAATCCTTTAGAATTGGGCTTACCTTTCTCTCTTCAGATTTGACCGTTCTAAGAAGTTTCCTAACTGCCTCAATCCAGCTGCTCATGTCTGTGGGAGAATCTGCCTGTAAAGATGTATAAAAATATGAGGTCATAAATCCGTCCGATAGTGACTTTGTTGCAGGGGGGGGGGAGGGGTCTTAGGTAGAGTTCTGTTCAGTCCTAGGAGGTTCTCATTTCCAGGCTTTACCTTCTAAGAAATGGGTTAGAGTTAGTATGCTGATGAGGCTGCTCAGGCATTTTTGTAGATTGGAGTGTACTTATCCTAGCGCACTAGTTTATCAAAAATCACACATGATCTCGTGTTAAATCTCTTAGGAAAGAGGTAAATAATATTTAATATATAAAGAGTAGTTGTCTGTGTGCAACTAGCTAAATGTCAGAAACTACGTAAGACACACCAACAAAGATGATATATTCTTTTTGCATATTGCCCTGGACAAAATATAGAATTTTCTTTTTATCAAGATTCATTTATTTAAAAAAAATTTTTTGAGGGCAGGGGCACTTGAAAGAAAATTAGCTGGTGGTGTGGTGGGAGGAAACATTTAGTGAGATTTTTTTTCTGTCAACCTTTGATGTGAAATTAACTAAAGTAAACGTTCTTGGACTTTGGGCTAGTGTAGTATTTGTTTTGTCCTCAGTCAGGAGGAAAAAATCCTTTGCTGACCAACCACAGTAAAATACAAGGAGTTAAAATGAACAATAGATTGTTTTATTCATATAATTATAAAAAAACCTTTGTGGACCGTCTGAATCTTGCCTTTGACAGTCGGGCGATTCCATCCTTTAAAAAATGAATGACTAGTGAATTTATTTATATATATATGTACACACACACACACACACGTATGGGCGTGGCTCCGAGGCTAAGAAATGAGGATGGAGAGCTGCATGTTTTGGTTTCGGTTTTAGCTGATGGCACCCAAGTCATTTTTTTACTTTCGATCTCACTACTATATGTTAGGTTCAATATAATAATCAAGAGAGAATTGTCTTTATAATAATAGATACACAATCTGTATGAATTATACCGTGGCTACCGTAATATGATGGCCTAGCGACGACTATAATTTAGTCTGGTGACGTCATGAACATCGGTCTGTTAAAATTTGGTCACGTGTCTCATGACTAAACTGGAAGTTGGTTTACAGTTTTGGAGGGTTAAATAAATTTAAACATGCCGTCGGGATGTATAGTTCCAAAATGCCGAGGTAACTATGAAAATGGACCAAAAGTTACTGTGTTTTCATTTCCCAAAAAAAATAAATAATTACCAGTGGATTAATGCAATAAAAAGAAAGGATTTTACTCCATCTAAATATAGCAGAGTAAGTGTTAAAATGTTTGAGATATTTAAAAAAAAAAAACAAAAAAAAACGCCTTTTTTAAATTTTTATTTATTTATTTTTTTAGAACGTATTTTAAGATAAAAATGAAAGTGTGTATATATAAAATGAATTTTACATGTAATTTAAGTTATGTGCTGAAATAATAAATTATTATTTAGAAACTTATTTAAAATGGGGAGTATAGTGAAAATATGTACTTTCACCTAACAATTTAATAAAAGCGATATCGTAAAAACGGAATTCCTTGTTTAAATAATTCTAAATAAGAAAAACCATTTATCTTTTTAGTTCAACTATTTTACTGTGCAATATTTATATCAGCGTGAAATAGATTTTTAAGTTTATGACCGTTTTTGTTATCCCAAAAGCTTATTAATAATTATTTGTGGTAAATGTTGTGGCCCTGTAGGTGTCAGAATTTTCGAGAATATACTTCCAAAATAAACTATTAAAATCGTTTAAAAAATAATAGAAATATTTTTTTATTGACGGCATTTTGTAAACACTTTTTAAATAAAAAATATTTCTATTATTTTTTTTAGATTAGAAGTATATTCCATAATGAAAATAAACAACCCACTTTAAACGGAGAAATTACGAGTTTTGTATATGTTATTCGCAGTTTTATGTTGGGGTTGTCAAAAATTCTCCCCAAATTCTGATACTGCTAGTGGCGCTGTAAACGAAAATAACATTTAAAATTATGGCAAACGAGTAGTTTCCAAGATATGAAGAAATTTTAGTTTTAAAAATGGGGGATCACTTTTCTATAAAAATTTAACTTAAAATGAGCACCCACTTTATGGCCATCGTTTTTTTTTAGGGCGCTTTCTTTTTAACAAATAAAAGAAAAGAAAAATGAGTATAGCCAACTTTATGTTGGGGGTTGGGAGTCAACGTACAATGAACACAGTTTAACGTAAAATGAGCACCCTCTTTCAAAAAGTGTAAACAGAATTTTTGTCGGGGAGAGGGGATCAACTGTAGGTGCTCATTTTACGTTTAGTTGTGTTCATTCCTACATCAAAAAGGCACTTCCCCTTGTTTGAGGCGAAAATGTAGTTAAAAAAAAAAAATTGCTTGTTGCCCATGTAAAAAAAAAAAAAAATTGGCCATAAAGTGGGTGGTCGTTTTAGGTTAAATTACCCCCCCCCCTTTTTTTTTAACTAACATCTCTTTATATCTTGGAAACTACTAGTTTGCCATAATTTTAAACATTATTTTCGTTTTCAGCACCCCCGAAAACCTATAAAAGTGGTAATTTAAAAGGATTTTTCGAGGGTGGACTAATTCTGCACATTTACCTTAGTGTTTTATTTTATCATTTTTTGTCACGTAATTTTCTTTTTTTCTTTTTGTATTAATTCAAACATGGTACGATTTTCTTTTAAATTATTTCTTTAGGTATGTGAACTTCATTTTCGACCTGAAGACATACAGCGAGAGGCATCAGCATTTGATGAAAGGACTGGAAAGACAATTAGTGTTAAATTAAAAAATCCCTATCTTAAGGATGGTGCTATTCCTTGAATATTACCAAACTGTCCCTCCTATTTATCGTCATCAACCACTTGTTGAGAGTCTCCTAACGCAAAGAAAACGCGTTTAGAAAATTCTGCTCTTAAGCGTGCATTATGTGAAAGTGTTGCTGACGAGTTAGAGTTACGGAAACGTAAAACTTTCCATAATATTGATGATTTAGAAAAAAAATTAACGTTTATAGATAAAAATTATTGGACTTCTATTAGGCAAGACAATACCATCATTATATGCCATATAAAGAGATGCCCATGCCCAAAAATAAAAATGTCTATGGTGATTGAACGGGACTTGGCCGTTAGAGTATTCTGTAGTGATGTGGAAATGAGTGCTATAGGGGAGTATAGAATTCCTAAACATGTAACAAAGGAAAATACTCTGCAGATTTTGATGGAAAATATGAAAAAAAATGGACATCGAAGAACAGGAAATGAAAACTTCTAATACAAGTTCTTTATTAAAATTAATCTTATCATTTTTGCTATTAGTGCAAGATGAATCATTTAAATATTTTAATGCCATTAAGTTCATATATGAACAAATTAACATAATGACAATGAATAAGGTTAATTATTTGAGTGAAATGATGGTATTTTCTTCCTTATTATATAACTGCTCCCCTAGAGGGTACAGACTGTTAAGAGACACTAAAAATGTAATTTTACCATGCTATTCAATCATTCGAAGATTAACCCTATCAACTTCTATGAATCCTGTCATTGAACAACACGATAATTTTCTCATGTATATTAAAAGTAAGTTCAAGTTACTAATGCAGAATGACATCACAGTATCTTTACTTGTTGATGAAATACATCTCAAACCTTATCTTGATTATAAAGGTGGTAATATTGTTGGCTTAGCTAACAACAGCAAGGAACCTGCCACAAGTGCATTTGCTTTTATGCTTAGCAGTGTATTCTCACAATATAAGGATGTTGTGCATGTTATGTCAACTAAATGTCTTCTAGCTGAGAACTTATTTGACATAATTAAACGTGTAATAATTAGCTTAGAAGATATAGGGTTTAAGGTATTATCTGTTATAACATAATAATGCAATAAATATTCAATGTTTTAAATATTTCTGCCTTAGTAACTTTGTTTATACTAACATTTGTTTGAACTGAATTTTTAACTTATTGTTCGTTTTTCAGTTAAACCAATTGTTCGTTTTTCAGTTGAACCAATTGTTCGTTTTTCAGTTGAACCAATTGTTCGTTTTTCAGTTGAACCAATTGTTCGTTTTTCAGTTGAACCAATTGTTCGTTTTTCAGTTGAACCAATTGTTCGTTTTTCAGTTGAACCAATTGTTCGTTTTTCAGTTGAACCAATTGTTCGTTTTTCAGTTGAACCAATTGTTCGTTTTTCAGTTGAACCAATTGTTCGTTTTTCAGTTGAACCAATTGTTCGTTTTTCAGTTAAATCAATTTATTGTACTTTTTCCAGTTTTGATTTTTAAAATATTTTATTTTTGATTCAAAAAATATTTATTTGTTCATTTTTATTTATTTCTATTGAATAAACTTCAGTTTCATACAAATCAAATCGTATTCCTTTTCTTTTTAAACTTTTTAACAACTTATCTCCCTTTCAATTCGTTTTTTGTTATTAATATTTTTATTATTAATATTGGATGAGTTTCAGTACAAAGTATCATGTTTATCTTTTTTAATCCAATTTTGAAGTTTTCTAACGCTTTCTGTAAAAAATGTCTGCTCATTATCGACAGTCTGTGTTCCACTTATCTTGCTTGCTAGGACCTATGGCAATGATGTCATTTTTCAGCTGACAGGCCATCTATGACAATGGTCACGATTATACAATCATGTTTAAGCATATCTTACGACCGGGCTTCGAAATACCTCAGTATAAAGAGTCCCCATTATCCCCCAACTAAATGTATGTATACCCTTATTAAATAAATGATTCATTCTATATATACCAATATATAGTTTTTGTGAATCCATTTTCCACTCCTATTGTCTCCTATATATATATATATATATATATATATATGAGTGTGGCTCAGAGGCTAAGGAATGAAGGTGGAGAGTTGTATGTTTTGGTTTTGATTCTAGCTGATGGCATCCAAGTCATATATATATATATATATATATATATATATTTTTTTTTTTTTTAATTAGTTTTGATCTCAGTACTATATATAAGGTTCAATATAATAATCGATATAGAATTGTTTCTACAATTATAAGTACACAATCTGCATGAATTAAAATATATTTAAGTGTATCTTACGACCGGGAAATGCCGGGCAGCCTGCTAGTGGTATATAAACCCTTGTGGGTCATTTAATGGAGAAACTGTTTATCTTTTTTATTTTTTACATTAAAAAAAAAAAAAAAAAAAAAAAAATACATAATCAGTTTGAACTCATACCGAAATACAGCTTTTTCGTATAAATATACTGTGGAAATTGTCTCATTTCGAAATAGAAATTTTACCTGATTTTAAAAATGGAAAATATGGCATCAATAGAAAATAAATTCCCGACAAATTAAGTACATGCCACAATCAGAAATTAAATTCATGAAATCTTCAGCTTAAAATTCTACCAACCGACCTATGAACTTCCTTATAGAAACTTAATCATAAAATAATTATAACTTTTTACGACGTCATAAATTTATCGTTTACATCACGTTTCAAAACATGAATTCAAATTGAGCGATAATAAAAAATAATGGGTATACCTTATTAGAAATTGGGTCAAAGTGCTGACGTTTTTACCAACTAAACATTTACAAAACTTTCAAAAGGTTGATTTGTATGGGTATTCAGGTCAGTTTTGAATGAATATCATATTTAAAATTATTGCAGACAAATATTTTTTATATTAAGATCTTTATAACTAATGGTTTTCATGGTCGCCATTTTTTTTTTCACTTAAATGTGCAAGTTTGCTTTGCTTTTTGTGCTCTAAACAGAAACATTCATTTCGAAAGCTTCTTAAGTTAAAACCAAAATGGCAAACACTTAGAAAATACATGGAATAATAAAGAACTACTTGTTAATGACAATTTGAAAATGTGATATTCATTTAAAACAGATCCGAATACCCTAAAAATCAACTTTTGAAAGATGTTTGGTTGGTATACATCAGTACTTTGACCAGAAATGGTTTTAATAATCCAAAACAATTTTGCTTTACCAACATATTGTCATTAAAAACAATATATATACTAAAATTTGGGCATGTTAAAAAAATTTATTATGCAAATGAATGCCACCTATAAAATATCTAACTACAAACGCAAGTTCTTTTTTTTTCACTGAAAATCGAGTGGCCAATGCGTGAAACAGATCACACACTTTAAAGTTGATAACCCTTCATTTTTTTTTTTTTTATTTCTCTCCATTGTCACAGTAAGCAACATTAAATCTGTCTTCATATTTTAAACCATGTTTTTTGTTTTTATATATAAAAACAAGTACTTACTTGTACATAGAAAATTCTTTTGGAGGTAAGTACCTCAAACAAATTGTCTCTATCAGGATGGATTCTGTAAAAAAAAAAAAAAAAAAAAAAAAAAAGTAAATAAATAAAATAAAAAATAAAATTTGGATCAAAGTTAACACCTTTATACAACCTAACATCACAAGTGCATTTGAGAAGTTTTATTACCACACAAGCAGAAAGGCCTGACATATAAAATCAGCAGTAGGTTCTTGGATATGACAGGGGCGTTCGAAATGAATGTTTCTGTTTAGAGCACAATTCAACCACGATACATGACTTTTACTATTTAAACTTTAATTACAGAAATTATAAAAATGTTTTTATAAAATCAACAGTAAATTCTCTACAGTGCAAGGTAGACTGCTAGTATAATAAAAGGGGAATTTACATAGCTTGTTTCATCATTATGTCTTAATTTTCTTCGGTTTGTGTCCATTTTTTTTTTACAACTCAACATTACCTTTATATATATACACACACTAAACAATGCTTGAAGCAAACTACATTAACCGTTGCTTAATTTGGTTTTGTTGACATCTGTTTGTGAAATAAGATAATTGCAATTTACCCTTGTGATACTTTGACTTCCAATAAATTACTTTTCGGTATCGTTCGTATTGGTGATAAAGACTGAAAAAAAAAAAAAAAAAGAAAAAAGAAATCTCAATTTTAAAATGATATTCAAATATAAAGACATTTTGAATTATTTTCTGTTTTCATTATACGAAAGTATGAAAATATTAAAAAAAAAAAAAAAAAAAAAATTAAAAACAATTACAGGATGTGAAAGGTTGTTATTTTATATCTATAAGGAGATTAGAGAGTGAACCCTGAATTTACTTCAACCTCGTAACTAGTATTGGGACGATTAATCAGAACCAAGAAATTCTGAACCATTTGGGGTATCGAAATAATTGGAAAATTGGTGCATATGTTTTTATGAAAAAAAAAAAAAAAAAAAATTTTTTTTTGTTCAAAAACTTAATTTTCCATGGCTAGATAGGATGACAGAAATAAAATGGCAAAATGATAGAATGATAAATATTTATTAATTTTAAAACATTTTCGAAAACATATGCACAAATTGGTTTTCACAAATTTAAAAAAGGATTGGAAATTGTATTATAATTTAAAACAAAATCGGTAGTTGTATCAAAATCAGGAAAAATATTAGAATCGTCCCATCACTTGTAATTCCCTTGTTGTCCGTTAAATTCTCACATTCCATGAGCAATGTTCATGACAAAGGGAGAAAATTGCTGTTTTCTGGGTCCATCTAATACTTGTTAACTTGAAGCAGTAATTTTTTTAGCTCCTTACATCAAGTGGCTTCATGCCTTGTCTGGAGTGATTTATTTCCATTGAAAAAAAGAAAAAAAAAAGAAAAAGAAAAAAAAAAGGAAAAGAAAAGAAAAAAAAAGAAAAGAAAAAAAAAAGAAAAGAAAAAAAAAAAGAAAAGAAAAAAAAAGAAAAGAAAAAAAAAGAAAAACCTACTAACCTACAACCTTCTTCAGGTGAGTATAATTGAACCTGGGAATCACGCTCAGTCAGTCATGACGCAATAGATAAAATTGTTATATTATAATCAGTTTAGTGACAGTCTTTCTTAGGTTGGAAGTTCAATCCTCGCTAGAGGCTTCTTATAAATTTTTTTTTTTTTTTCAAAATCAATAAAACAACTTTTACGAAATGTATTCATTTAAAATTGTGCCATTTTAGTCATCAGGGTAACATAATTGATTTAGGAACAATTCATTTTAAAGTCAAAAATTATTTTTTATACTTTAGCTACATCAGATTAATCACCACTCACCATCTTTGTTGATCGGATGACCTAATTTTTTTTAAGTGTGTGAAAACGATACAGGAACACAAAATACCTTAATGTATTATATAGACGAAACATTTTAGTCCATTCAAAAATGATAGTGCATTGACTTAAAATATGCAAAACTGAGGATTGAATATGGTTCATTTTTGCATTAAATGCTAATCCCTATCAATTTCTAATTATGGATACCATAATACTTAATTTACTGCACCATATCATAAAGATCCATACAAAATTTCAGGTAGATCAGCCCAATAGTTTGAGACAAAGTGGAATACTTACATGCTCTGAATGATAATACGAAATGCCTTGGTCTGTGAGTACAAAAAATCTCCTCTTCCAATTTTTCCGCTGTAAAACAAAGACATAGCCTTACAAATCAAATTAAATTTTTATTGTCCTCTCTCTCTCTATATATATATATATATATATATATATATATATTTAGGCAGCATATTCTCCTTTAAGCATATATTGTTAAACAGCACAGCATTTTCTTGTTTGACAATTTTCCGTTTTATTTTTTCCAGTTTTTGAATAATCCTTCTTAATGTATATAAAAAAACAAAAACAAAAAAACTGTCCAATAAATTTGTATATAAATAGCCCACATAAGCCAAAAACGATCTTATAGTACGATGTAATTTTAAAACCCGACCTTATCATTCGACGTAATTTTAAAACGACTTTTTATATAACCAGCCAGACGATGGCGGAAACGCCGAAAGCGCTCGCAGACTACGGAACACTTTTACATCATTTTACATATAACACAAGAAGGATTATTCGAAAACTGGAAAAAATAAAACGGAAAATTGTCAAACAAGAAAATGCTGTGCTGTTTAACAATATATATATATATATATATATATATATTATATAAAATAGCTGCAGTATTCCAAGTTCAGAATATTGGTACGCCTTAATACCAAGATGACTACTTAAATATGCAGCGCTGGATATTCTATTAAGTTTTTTTTTTTTTTTTTTTTTTTTTTTTACAAAGGCATCACCACATTATCAAGGCCCAGAGGCCACTCAAGGATAAGGGTTAAAGAGTGTACAGTAGAAGTTGGTCAATATAGTAATCATTAGTAATGAAAATTTGGTAAATTTAATAACTTATATGGAACGGCTCATCAAGAACTTATTTACTTTAGACTTGAACAAAACCATATTGTAGTCAGCCGGAAAGCAGGAAAACGGAAGACAATTCCACAGGCGTGCAGTTCTAAGAAAGAAGCTTTGTTCATGGAATCTACGTTTAGGTTTAGGCACAGATAAAGAGTGGGGGAAATTATTGATAGTGTTTACAGCTAGACGAGTGTTTCTTGTGAAAGTTTGGCGAGGGGGGACCATAGATTGAAGCTCAGTTGAACACTTTCCATGAAAATAACGATACATCAGAGACAAACTCGCAACATCTCTTCTGTGAGATAGAGGTTGCAAGGAGGAGAAAAGGACATCTCCTACGAGGCTACGAAGTCTATTTTGAACTCTATCAAGGCAGGACAAGTTCTTTCTAGCAGCTCCTGCCCAGATGTGGCAACAGTATTCCATCCTTGGACGTACCTGGCTCTTATATAGATAGAGAATAGCATCAGCAGTGAGATATCTACTGGATCGATAGAAAGATCCCACCATTTTTCCAGCGGCCTTGGCAACAGATTTGATATACGTGTTCCATTTAAGATCAGGAGTAATGGTCAAGCCCAGAAGCTTGTCAAAACTTGAGGCCTCCTGAAGACGAGAGCCATTCATTTCAATTGATGACAAATGTGGATTAGAATGTTGATGATGTAAAGAGAGAAGCTTGGTTTTAGATGCATTAAAAGTAACCAGCCACTCCTTTCCCCATTGTACTACGTGCTCAAGATCAGAGGAGAGAGAATTGGAGAGAACTTGCTCGTTTACTGTCTTAGATGTGGTACCATAAATGGTAGTGTCGTCAGCATAAATGTCTACAAATGATGTTACTTTTTTTCTTACATTATATTGTTATATATATTTCTTTCTATGCAAAAAAATTTATATTTTTCTAGGTTGGTTGTTTGTGTTTTATCAACCCTTTTCAGGTTATTTAATGCTGAATCCAGTGATTTTGAAGAAAAACTTTAATAGAATATATTTTTTTTTTCAAGTCAGTTTCTATATAACCAATAGTTGGGACCCTAACAGGTACTACCACTCTGGGTCAGAATGAACCTGGGAGCAATGGCAATTAAGGGGTGGCTCCACACTCCCCAAAGCCTGCAAGCTGGGGCCTTACCATTAGATATAGTTTAAGGTCATATCAAGGACCTATTTTTCTAGGGAGTATACGCACAAAAAGATTCGATATTGACATAATAATTGATAGTTTGTACATAACGAAACAGATCCGTAAAAAAAAAAAAAAAAAAAGTGCCAAAGTTTGGACATGCTGAAAAAATTGTTTGGTAACAAAAATAAAAATTTTAAACTTGGTATACAGCAATACTATTATGTTATATATTATCTGTTAGGCACTTCTACATTATTGGGATGAGATTTTGTAGTCGATTTATGGAGTTTTCAGATAAAAAAAAAAACAATGCTTTTAACTGATTTTGTTTTTGTCAATTCTAATAAGTTACAATGGTATCTTCCAAATTATACAGCCGAAATTACCTAAATATTAACTGAATTATTAAACAAATCAGCTTTACCGAAAATTACCTCCCTTTTAAACTCTGTGTCTTACGATCGTTTTCATCAAATTGTTTTTTATTTTCTTTAATAAATAATTTTCTACCTTATCGATTTGTCATTTTTTGATATAATCATCTTAAAAATATGAGGAATATGTAGATATTGTTTTCATGTGAAATTCAGTTTTACTATTACGAAATTTTGTCCCAATAGTATAGAAGCACCCTCTGTTATAGTTAACTAACATTAAGCTTCTAAACTAAAAGGATTGGTATACATAAAAGACTAGCCTGGGTTCCCAGCGTTGCCTGGGTGTTTGGAGGTGTGTGTTGAGAAAAAAAAATGTGATAGACAGGCAGGCTTGAACCCATACCGCAAAGGAACAAAACAATGTGACGTCTTTGCTGTTGCGTCCATCGTCAAATCGGAAGTGGCAAAGGTTTAAATTAAGGCCAGTCAATGGAAAAGAGTTGATGACTTTCGAAAATATCAGTGAAAAAAAGCAACTCCTCCCTGTAGAAAAGTGTCCAGTTGAGGGTGAAGGAATTAATGTTTTAGCCAATTTTTCGATATTTGTCGTCCAAAGGGTCGAGCTTCAAAACGATACCGATCTCATGAAAATCCGTCGCCTCTGTTGAAAGTTTTTATGAGACATACAAACATACATTTAAACAGACGGGTGAGATTTATGTTATAGATGAAATAATTGAAAAACACACACACATTTTATATATATATATATATATATATATATATATATATATATATATATATATATATATATATATACACTAGCAAAAGTACCCGTCGTTGACTGGGTTCAAAAACAGCGTACAGAAAATGGACTGATTTATGAAAAGGAAGGGTTGTAATGACATAGCTTCGAATTTGGGGGTATCAAAACCAAAGCAAAATATGATGAAAGTAAAAATAAAAAAGATAAACCCCATAATTTATTATACCATACCTGTTCACACTGAAACACTTATCACAATATTCTGTGGATCTATATTAAAAACCTTGTTAAACTTTGTGACATATTTCCATTCTATGGAGGTCATGCTTGAACGAACACCCCATAATTTTATTATACCATATTTCTTCAAACTGAAACATAATTATCAAAGTATACTTACGCAGATAGATATGAAAAGTCTTTATTAAAGTTTGTGCCTATTTCCATTCTATGGAGGCCAGGCGCGAACGCAAACCCCACAATTTTATTATACCATCCCTATTTAAGTTAAAACATACTTATCAAAGTATTCTTATGTACATCTATATCAAAAACACTTGTAAACGTTTTTTTTTTAAATTTTTTATTCCCATACTTTGTGGACCAGGCACGAACGCAGACCCCACAATTTTAATGAACCACTGTTCTGCCAGATCAAACATACCCATTCCTGTGTCTTGATACATCTTCTATCATATGTAATCAGTTTTTTAAAATAGTCAACCCTATAAGACCAGACACACACACACACAGACATTCAGCTTTATATTATAGATATATATAAATATAAAAATGGTGGTATGGTTTAGTTTCCTACATGTAAATCCACCAAAACTCTTGTCTTGATCAAAGAGTGCTCAATGAAAAAACGGGGCATGCTTATAGTATGTTTATACAAACATTATTTGCTACATATGTGCATACATGTTTCTATAGTGCCTGTTTTCAGAGAGCCTATTTTGTCTGGCCAAAATATAATTTTCAAGACCAAAATCAAGACTCATTCTTTTTATATAAAAGGTTTAAAGCCAAAAGGAAATCTTTCTTCTTGCTTTGATTTTGGTATTAGAAGTGATATTTTGTCCTGACAAAGTAGGCTCTCTGAAAAGAGGTCCTACAAACATGTATGCACATATGTAGTCAATAATGTTTGAATATATATATTAAAAAATAAATATGCAATAGTTTTGTCAATATTAACAGCAATCAATTTAAGTAATTACCATATATTTTGGCGTACAAGGTAACCATCAGATAAGATGAGGTACAATATTGGAGAAAATTTTATCAAATTTATGATATATCAGTTGTATAAAACGACTGTTACATTACGAAACCACGTTTGTTTAGCTTAGGCTAGAGATTGCAACACCTGGTATCTTACGAAATATTGGTTTTTAAAGATGTTTTTTTTTTTAACTTTAAGTGTTGCTTTATATGCTGAAGTATACGTTAACATATACCGTAATTAAAGTGATTTGATAAAAAAAAGATAAATTACTAAAATCAGAAATAATAATGAAACGCTTATCTTTTGGCGATTGTGTTTCTCTCACTGACAATCTTCCAAAGCTCAATACGGAGTGAAAAATATCTTTTTAACTTTTTTTTTTTTTTTTTTTTTAATAAAACGAAGTTAAATTATTTAAACAATAAAAGTTTAATAGAGCAATATACTTTTTTTTTTAATGAAGGCAGTTAAAAAAAAAAAAACCTGAAGAAATTAGAATGTTTATACCTTCAAATATTAACAGAAAATTTGTTGTATATTTAGAATTACACTTATTTAAAAAAAAATATACAGAAAATCTTTGATTTATATACTAGTCATGAAACGGAAATGTCATATTCCAAAAATCACAAGGGTTTGGCTAGTAACTTTTCTATTTGGCTAGTAAACAAAAATATTTAGTTGTTGAAGGTCAACTAAAAATAAATTTGTCCATAGATCCCTGATTCTTGACATGTGAATTCTCAGCTGTATTTAGTGTCTAACACTTCTTGCATACAAACTGGTTATCCTCTCTCAATTTATTAGCAATTCCACTAAACTTGTATTCAATGCTTAGAAGTGCCACAAACGATCAAATTGCACCAGACACCCTTTTCCAGTGACCATTACAACCACTGATCATCACTTTAGTCTTGGTAATATTCACTCTCAGGCTTTTGATTTACAATTATACATATTTTATTTTACAATTATATATAGTGTAACCCGAATATAAGAGACCCTAATATAAGAAAAACGTATATAAAAGATTTTCGCTGTCCCAAATTAGAGCCTGTGTTAATGTACAGTGGAACTTAGATATAAGAGGTCTCCTATATCCGGGTTACACTGTATAAAAATATAAAGAAATTGTTAAAGGGTGGAGGATATCTAACACCCTTGCCCCCCCCTCCTAACCACTCCTGGATTCAACATCGTCACCCGCACAAAATAGTGATTCAGTTATACAAGTGTAAATTACGAGATCAAAGGTTTGCTCTTAATGTTTGACAAATAATAGTTTGTGTGTTGAATTAAAATGTGATAATTTCATTTGCAGTCACTTAAATTCTTGTGACTGGTGACAATCAGATAATGCCGAACATTTTCTTTTTTTTTTTTTCACAAGAGTCCAACAATATTTTCTCAAGTCTAGGCTGTTATTTTTATTATTATTCATCTAAGTGCCTGCCACTCCCACCTGAAAAAATATGTAATTGACCTCATTAAAAATGTTACAGACTCTTCTTAACCTTTGGTGAGGTCAAACATCATTTATACTTATTGTAGAAATGTTCAGATCTCTTTGAAGAAAAAGGAACCAGATAAAGTTCGTTCACATTGCAAAAATACTTCAGTGATTACCACTTGGAGAGGGAGAGAGAAATAACCCAATCGTGTGAGAAAATTAAATAATATTAAGAGGGTCATCATACCACTGCCCCTTGCTTGACTGCATAACCAGACTTATGAGCTGCCAGGTGACACGCAGGTATACCTCTTCCCATATCGTTGTCATCACTGTCCGTACTGTTACTCATCTCATCTGCACTCGTCTGCAAGTGAAAAAAAAAAAAAAAAAAGATTAAAGAAAACAAAAAACACCACCACCAAAACAAAAATTCACCAAAACCCCCAAAATACATTAAAATAATAAAATTATCAGAATGAAAAAAAAAAAAAAAAAAAAAAAAAGATTAAAGAAAACAAAGAAACTTGATATATGGGACATTCAGATCTAGGGAACAAGATCAATTTGATTTTTAGACGGAAAAGTAGCTGCTAAAGTGGTCAAAACTGAAACTTAGTAGGCATAAGTCAATGTAACATGTATCATCCACGCATGCACAAATATACATTTGTATGGTTATCTGTTAATTTGTAAATTTTTTATATTCATGCATCATTAGCTCAGATGGTAACGAATACTACTAGAGAGCTAAATGTTTTGGTTCCAGCTGATGGCACCCAAGTTTGTTTTTTTATTTTTAAAATATGAAATCACTACTATATATTGGGTACAATATAATAATCAATCGAAAATTGGCTCTTTAATAAAAAATCTGCATAAATTAAAATATATTTAAACATATTTTACAATCAGGCAACTTTGCGTGGCCTGCTAACACACACACATACACATATCTCTACAATTATGTAAATGCAAATTTGTGTGTGTGTGTGTGTGTGTGCGTTCGTTCCTTATAGACTCCGAAACGACTGAACAGATTTTCTTTAAAATTTATAGTACTTTAGTGTATAAGTCTGGAAGTGATCTTAGTTAAATTTTATCTCAGACTATCCTCGATAGTTACCAATAATCGAAACCGTTATTTTGATTTATCTATCATCGGTAAAGCCATTTTTTTCATGTCGTCACTTAGCAACAATGATAGAACAATGGGCCGATAACAATGGTAAAACAACATACCACTTGGGCAATTTTACACACCACTCCACCAGCCACTTGTGTTCTATAACTGCCTTGAGACAAATCACCATAGTGCCACTCCATCGTTTCCTGGTTGTACACCTCAGACTTTGGTACCTAAAGACATAATAGAGAAAATGATAAAATAAATTTACATGGATAACAAACTGTGGCATGCACAGGGGGAGGGGAATCAGAGGGAACAAAAAAGGGGGGGGGGTCCAATCATGGTCAAACTATCTCTCTTTCTCATATTTCTCGGTACTAGGACTTAGACTAGAGTCTTTGAGGTATACGGTCCGCTAGCATCATTTGACCTCTGGTCACAACGTTAGGTGAAATAACGAACACAGTATTAGAAAAATAAATGTTTGCTCATCTAATCTTGGATTTGATCATCAGATTTTAGCCGGCGTAACCTCAGACCTTCAGGTGTATGTTAAGAAACTTTCGGATTCAGATCTAAATGAATTTATTCATGTCAATATTATGGATTTTTAACTTTATTTATCAACCAACTAGACTAGTTTTGCCAGTTCATTATATTTAGCATATGTGCATGTATATATTAGTGATGCAATGATTCCAATGCAATTCCCGATTCTGATTCTGTATAAATCTCTAAATAGTTAACTATAGAGTTGTTATTTTTTTCCAGTTACCATGGAAACATGCGTTAAATGTGCAGAAAGTTTTGCTTGTGTGGGTGTGTGTGTGGGGGGGGGGGAAGAGTGATGTATAGATTTTAGTTTTACTGTGTAATTTAAAAATCAATAAATATTATCATTACTACCAGCAGTGGAAGATTTTGTTTTAAACAAAATCAAATAAAATAATTAAAGGAATCGTTCTTGGCATCGGAAAATTTTTACGATTCTCGATTAATCACCCCAACACTAATATATATATATATATATATATATATATATATATATATCTTTCACCAGACTATCCATTCACGTGTGATCACCTTTTTCTTCACTTTTTTTGTTATCAAGTAAGATCTTTGACTTACTTGTTTCATCAAATACTTTTGTATGCAAAATCCGATCCCGCATTTTGCTAATTCCTACCCTCTGATGAGAAGGAAAGTATTTCTTCGAAACTCCGCCGATTAAGGACTATCCACTTATCAAGTGTTTCCTTTTCAGATTGAATATGTTTTTAACTCTTTTTCAAAGTGTTTTTTTAACATGTTTTATTAACTGTTTACTCGTATTATAAGCTCTATCTCCTATTTGGTTTTACATCTGGCCGAGATAACTTTATAAATATTAATTCTTTAATATTTATAATATACTTTAGTTTTACCACCTTGGATCAATTTGGTAAATTTAATTGTAATTTTTATTTTATTTTATATATATATATATATATATATATATATATATATATATATATAAAACGTAATTTTACATTTAATTGAAGGGTATGATTAAAATAATTTAAATGTTGAAAATGTTTACTTTATAATAAATGTATAAGGATTAGGGATTTAAATCTCAAATGTAAGTGCGATAACTTGAATTATTCAAGGTAATTATCTTGTTTTGCGGTTTCAATGGAAAAATTACATAGATTTTCGACTTTATTTATTGACCAAATTCACTGATAGAATTGTCATGTGATTATATTTGAACTAGCATGAAGACCTGATGTTGTTGGGGATAGAATGAGGATTAACGAAAGTTCCATACTTCCAATACTTTTATATTGTCATAAAAATTTTTTAAATGGTGAAATCACTCATCGTCAATCAAATCGATTGTCTGCTCTAGTGAGGGACCCACCGCAGTTCACCGAGAAGAAGCTTCACATGCCTACCCATAGTGTCTTAGTCCACAATTCATTGACATTGCACTGTAGAGAACCTACTGTTGCTTTTATTAAATCATTTTTATTCTTATTTTATTAAAATATTTTTAATGGTTTGGATTAAAATTTTAAATGCAAAAATCAAGTACAATTGTTCAATCGTGCTCTAAACAGAAACATTCATTTTGAAGTAGAGGCATGTTCGAAATGAAGCATCTTGTTTAGGGCACAATTGAACCCTGATACTTGACTTTTACGTTTTAAACTAATTAAAGTCATTATATAAAAATAATTTCAGAAAATCAACAGTAGGTTCTTTACAGTGCAATGCAGACTACAGTATATTGCAGACAAAGTCACCATCAGGAGGTACGTGAAGCTTCCTCTTGGTGCACTACAGTGGGTTGCTGACTATAGCAGGCAATCAATCAAGCCAAAAAAATGGGTGATTTCACTGATTTTGATGACAAAGTGTGGAACATTTGTTGATCCTCATTCAATTCTGAGTAACGTCAGGTCTCTCTGTTAGTGTGTGTGTGTATATATATATATATATATATATATACACATATATATATAGCAAAAATGTTAATTAGTAAAAATATATATATGTTAATTAGTAAAAATATATATATATATACACACACACTTCAGAATAAAATCATCCAACAATCAGCTGGTATGGAAATGTGATAAGATTTACAAGATATTATTCGCAATAATATTAATATGTTTATTAATAAACAGATCCACCGGACCTATATATAAAAAAATTTTTTACCGGACCCATTATATAAACAAAGTTTGGATCATTTTACTACACTGTTTTCAAAGACATTCACTTCGGATTTTACTATGCAATTTGGATGTTAATTTTTTTATTCTTTTCTTTAACTTCCCTTGCTATATGACTTAATTACTCAATTTTTAATTGTGATTTTCCAGGTCTCACTGACTTTAGCAAATAAGGTGCAAACCACTATATCTATTTGCTAATATTTTCTCCTCTGAAGAGATGGTAGACATCAAAATCCTATAGGATAAGGAGTTAAAATATTTAAAATGTATTCTTTGTCTTACATAGAATAATAAAAATCTTTTGATCTGAAACTCAAACATTTCACGTCATAAATTTTAAAATTCATTGAATGACTAAAATTTGATATATATATATATATATTAATGAAAACAAAGGGGTGTAGTGTTTATCCGATATACACAATGGTGGTTTGTTTTTATATTAGTTTTTTTACATATCCAATATGTTTTCATTTTTTTATTTGGCAATTTATAGCTATAATTGCGGTTTCCTTTAATGCCTTAACTAGCAAATTCTAGCATTGCTACAAATATAATTTGCTGATTTCTTTATGTCCTCTGATGAGAAGAATAAGGATAGCATTCTTTGAAACTCTGCAGAATGAGGACTTTGTAAATTGTTTTTTGGAGTATTCAGTCGAACAATAAACTTTGATTGTAAAGTTCAACTTAGTTTTAATTCTCTTTCTCACACACACACACATATATATATATATATATATATGACATTTTCTAAATTTCAGCTTTCTTTACTTTCAGCATATGTTATTTGTTTCTCTTGTTATCAGTCTTTTTCTTCTGTGGATTTGGTTCCGCCTAAACCGTTTCGTTGCTCTTTCACTCACACTCCCTGTTCTTATAGTTCTTGACAACTTCCTTTCTTTCCATGATTTCAATAGAACCGCTTCATATTTGCTCCTTTTCAATGCAGCTTGATTGCATTCAAATTGAACAAAAAGCTATTAATCATCAAATGATCATCCAACAACTGGCAAAGGAAGAATTGAGTTCTGCAGAAAATAGAATTCACTCACCCTCAAAAAGCTAATCACTTAAAGGGTGAAATCGTGAAATCCAAAGGGAAGAAACGCAAAGTTAAAAAAAAAAAAAATTCTTTTGAAACTCACTAAAACGACAAGCCCCCCCCCCCACTCTATCTCGCCACAAAATTAATACAATCGTCTAATCAACATGAAATAATGAAAGAGAAATTATTTTAATTTGACATGTATTCCTAACGGAGATTTGGTATCTGTCTGAAACCGAACTTATACTATTACTTGTATCAACTGTATTATGCTCAGTTCAAGAGGGTGGTATAGTATTTGTTCTGTGATGAGACTATCCTCCTAGGAATTACTTTCTTCTTTAGGGGGGTAGTGTAATATTTTATGTTGTGATGCAACAATCCTCCCAGGAATTACCTAGAAAAGTTAATTTTTTTTCTTTAATGGGATCGATCCCTCGTATTAACGAGGGATCGATCCCATTATAAAAGCAACATAAGAGATTCATGAGTGATCGACACTTTCGGTTAACAATAACAAAATGAAATAAAATACTAAGCCTTCTTCTACGAAGATGTTATTCTAACAAAGTTAAAAATAAATATTAAAAAAATAAATCAAATAAAGAACTTAAAAAAAACAAAAAATAAAAACAAAATGATAAAAAAATGATATAAAATAAGGTGATAAATGATAAAAAATAAGGTGATAAATGATAAAAAATAAATAAAAATAAATGATAAAACAAATGATAATAAAAATAAAATAAAAAAATTAAATAAATAAAAATAAAATGAATGAAATGATTTTATCATTGTATAAATTATAACATTAACACAAAAAACAAAAAAAAAAAACACCTTTACAAAAAAAATCTTTTTTTATGTAAATTAATACTTACAATAATTTTGCTGGCATTATTGAGGACATCAATCCACTTATTCATATCAGCCTGGTCCTCAGCCTGCAGGAAGAACCGTCGACCTGCGAAATTCACAACTGATAAAGGAATAATAAAAGAAAAGTTTACTTGTGATACAGAGATTGAACAAAATAATGAAAACAATTTGATTGGACAAAATAATGGAAACAATTTGATTGGACAAAATAATGGAAACAATTTGATTGGACAAAATAATGGAAACAATTTGATTGAACAAAATAATGAAAACAATTTGATTGGACAAAATAATGGAAACAATTTGATTGGACAAAATAATGGAAACAATTTGATTGGACAAAATAATGGAAACAATTTGATTGGACAAAATAATGAAAACAATTTGATTGGACAAAATAATGAAAACAATTTGATTGGACAAAATAATGGAAACAATTTGATTGGACAAAATAATGGAAACAATTTGATTGGACAAAATAATGGAAACAATTTGATTGGACAAAATAATGGAAACAATTTGATTGGACAAAATAATGGAAACAATTTGATTGGACAAAATAATGAAAACAATTTGATTGGACAAAATAATGGAAACAATTTGATTGGACAAAATAATGGAAACAATTTGATTGGACAAAATAATGGAAACAATTTGATTGGACAAAATAATGGAAACAATTTGATTGAACAAAATAATGAAAACAATTTGATTGGACAAAATAATGGAAACAATTTGATTGGACAAAATAATGGAAACAATTTGATTGGACAAAATAATGGAAACAATTTGATTGGACAAAATAATGGAAACAATTTGATTGGACAAAATAATGGAAACAATTTGGAATTTCCACGGGTCCTGCTCATTTTGGGGAAAATATTCTATTATATAAAGGACAGTTATGTGTGTGTGCATGTATATCCCGCTAAAAAAAAAAATCTGCAAAAAAAATCAGTTTCTTTTTAATCAGCGGTACTTTGGATCAATAATATGTAAAAAAATTTTTTTTTTTACATATTCATTCTTTGAGGATGAACTGGGCTAGGTTTCATCAGACTGGGATACATGACCGAAAACTGAATGACTTACATCATTTTTATTTTCAATACATTAAAACAAAATAGCTGAGAGGAGATGAAAGAGTGGTGAGAGAGAAGAGATAGAAGCAAAAGTTTTAACAGAAGATTAAACACTTTTTAGCTTTTTTTAATTTTATGTTTTTATAACACTAAATAGTGTTACCAGTAAATAAAATGATGAATAAAAAATGTAAAATCATTCCCAGACAACTTTTGCGTTGATCATTTTTTTTTTTTTTAACTTGGTCAACATTTTTAGGATGCTTACTGGGACCCCATATTATTTATTTATTATGATGTTCAGATGTTTTTATGAGCTCTACAACTTTTATATTGGGGCATTTTTTTTTCATGGTTTTATAAATAAACTAGCGGGAGGGGGGGGGCACCCGGCGTTGCCCGGGTGTTTGGAGGTGTGTATGATTTTGGATAAATCAAAATTCCGGTGGGGGGAGGGGGAGGGTCCAAAATAAATAAAAAAGTTTCGGTAGGTGAGTATGAGGATCGAACTCGAACCCTTGAGGCAAAGTTGGGAATTAAAGTGTTAAAAAAAAAAACGTGCGACGGGACTTAACTTTTGTTGGGTTTGTTTACCCAACTTTGACTGGTTTTTTTCCCCCAAGATGTTGGGGAGGGGGGTAACCAAGCTCCCCATTGTCCAGATTGAATAGCAACTGTCTGATATAAGGAGTTTGGCCCCACATTGATCAAAGCTGATTGCTTCTGGAGGTTTCCCGGCGCTATGCCGAGAACGCACCGTTTGAATTTAGTTTCGCTTTATTTATACTAAAAAGCAGGACAAACAGGCGACAGAGTGAAATAGCGTGAATCTCATAAAAGTCGGCATAAATAAATCTAGAGGCGACCCGCGTTCCCAAATCCTAGATATTATCTAGGGGATATATTAATATATAAGCAATCGTAACCCCCCCCCCCCCGGGGACCGTGTGTGAAAAAAGCCTTTGCGAGACATACATAAAATGGTCACACACATTTTGCCTATATATATATATATATATATATATAGAGAGAGAGAGAGATAAAACAAAAAATTAAAATAAAAATAAATTAAAAACAAATACAAAACCCACATAAGATAAAACTCAATATTGCATGTGGCAACACCAGGCCCAGGCTTATTTTAGTCATAATCCTGTTCCCATATGTAGAAATAACAGTG
Organism: Euprymna scolopes; assembly: GCF_053919585.1. Lineage (NCBI taxonomy): Eukaryota > Metazoa > Mollusca > Cephalopoda > Sepiida > Sepiolidae > Euprymna > Euprymna scolopes. The sequence goes on from NC_136504.1 coordinate 116,124,344, forward strand.
AGCTATTACACATGGTACATGTTTACAATAAAGAATGCTGATTAGTATTTGTTTTAATAACCAAATGTTTCTGGCACAATTTAAACATATATAATGTATTAATCAAAGTTCTGCCATCTTCCAACCACCTTATATTATTATACACAGTGTTAGAAAGAAAGTTGATTATTTTTTAATAGTCTTTCATTTGGATTATTTAATAATGGTGGATTTTAGAACTGGAAAGCACTGGACACAAGTGTCAAAAATTACAGAAAAGAAAATTATGCTTTACCAATGTTACTAATATATATAAAAATTATTATTTATTGTTTAAAACACTTTTCCATCCATTTTTTTTTAACTGATTGAGATATATGAATATTAGTGAATGCGAATGCTGGGGAAGCAATTTTTTCCCCAGCATTTTTTTATTTATTAATTGCTTAAAAATAATTTATCAAGTAGCATTAAAAATAGTAAAAAAAAAAGCTAAAATTTAAAAAAAAAGCTAAAATAAAAAAAAAGCTAAAAAAAAACAAAACCTAAAATAAAAAACTAAATTAAAAAAAAAAAAAACTAAATTAAAAAAAAAAAAAACTAAATTAAAAAAAAAAAAAACTAAATTAAAAAAAAAAAAAACTAAATTAAAAAAAAAAAAAACTAAATTAAAAAAAAAAAAAAAAATTAAAAAAAAACTAAATTAAAAAAACTAAATTAAAAAAAATTAAATAAAAAAAAATTAAATAAAAAAAAATTAAATAAAAAAAAATTAAATAAAAAAAAATTAAATAAAAAAAATTAAATAAAAAAAATTAAATAAAAAAAATTAAATAAAAAAAATTAAATAAAAAAAATTAAATAAAAAAAATTAAATAAAAAAAATTAAATAAAAAAAATTAAATAAAAAAAATTAAATAAAAAAAATTAAATAAAAAAAATTAAATAAAAAAAATTAAATAAAAAAAATTAAATAAAAAAAAATTAAATTAAAAAAAATTTAAAAAAATTAAAAAAATTAAATTAAAAAAAATTAAAAAAATTTTAAAAAAATTAAAAAAATTTAAAAAAAATTTAAAAAAATTAAAAAAAAATTAAAAAAAAATTTAAAAAAAATTAAAAAAAATTAAAAAAAAATTAAAAAAAAATTAAATTAAAAAAAAATTAAATTAAAAAAAAATTAAATTAAAAAAAAATTAAATTAAAAAAAAATTAAATTAAAAAAAAAATTAAATTAAAAAAAAATAAAAATAAAAATAAAAAAAAATAAAAATAAAAAAAAATTAAATTAAAAAAAAATTAAATTAAAAAAAAAATTAAATTAAAAAAATTAAATTAAAAAAAATTAAATTAAAAAAATTAAATTAAAATAAAAATTAAATTAAAAAAAACTAAAATTTAAAAAGCTAAAATAAAAAAGGTAAAATTTAAAAAAAAAAAGGATAAAATTTAAAAAAAAAAAAAAGGATAAAATTTAAAAAAAAAAAGGATAAAATTAAAAAAAAAAAAGGATAAAATTTAAGAAAAAAAAGGATAAAATTTAAAAAAAAAAAAGGATAAAATTTAAAAAAAAAAAAGATAAAATTAAAATAAAAAAAGGATAAAATTTAAAGATAAAATTAAAAAAAAAGAAATAGATGCTGTAAATGAAACTTACCAAAACAGAATTCCACTTTTGGTCGCAGCTTCCGAGCATCGCTCACCTAAAGAATAATAATAATAAAAAAAAAAAAAACATTAAACTTAAACAATCCAAATTAATATTAAGCAATTAAAAGTGCTTCAAAAACGTGTATCAAGTTTACCAATTATCCACCACGCACGTTTGAAAGTCAAACATCTGCCTGATGAGAGGAGGTCTTTAAACTCTCCGGCACGACATTCACAGGCAATATGAACTGAAAAAAGCTGCTGCAAAGAAGGTGGGTTCCCGCTATCATACTAGAAGTCTGAGAGTATCCTGTACTTCTACAATACATTCATCCATGCATGGAGTATTGTTGCCACATCTAGGCTGGTGCATCTACCACCAGCCTCTCCCTCTCGGATATGGTCCAAAAATGAGTTTTCAATCTAATGGTTCCCATTTTGTCAACTAATCTCCAACCCCTGTCTCATCACCACAATATTGCATCCCTGTGTCTGTTTTACAAGTATTTTAATGGAAATTGCTCTGAAGACCTTGCGCCCCCTTTATGTACATATCTCCGACAAACCTGCTGAGCAACAAAACCACACCCCCTTCACTGTACAGGTCCGTAAATGCCAGAAAGCTTTCTACTCTAATAGTTTCTTCTCGAACAGATAGACAAATCTCATTTAGCAAGTTTGCTATGCAACTTAAGAAAATGGATACCATTTTAACATCTAAACAGAAGAAAAAAGAATCGTTTTTAAAAAACTGGAATTGTGGTATTTTTCGGGGGGGGGTCCTTTATACTGATTGAATTAGACAACTCTGAACAAGTTGAACGTTCACGGCCTGTGCAGAGAACGCATACATACATGTTCAACGTCACAACGGATGGTAGTTTTGTTCTCACGAATGTGACGAAGTACTCTCTGGAGTATGCAAAGAGTTTTTTTTTTTTTTTTTGATTTATCATATGCGTAATGGCTATGCTAATGTTGGTTGCAGAGTCAGAGATTTCGGAAGGAGTCGGAATCGTAAAAATGCTACAATGCTACAAAGAATCAACAGTTTGAAAATCGGAAATCTTTAAAAATAAGGAGTCGGAGTCAGAATTTAAAAAAAATAGTTTGAATTAGATCTCACACTTTTCAATTCTGCAAACCTGATGTGAATTTAAAGGAGTATGGGGAGTCGAGTAAAATTATCTCTATTATATAAAAGGAACTGCGCGTGTGTGTGTGAAAATTCGTTCCCTATGGACTCAAAAATGGCTGGGCTGATTTTTATGAAATTTCACACAAAGCTACTTTATGTGCCTGGCAGTGTTCTCAAATAGGTTTTGTATTGGAATGTCTTCAATAAGTATCAATAATCGAAATGATCGGATTAAGGAATGAACAGGCGATTTTGATCAAAGTTAACACCTAATACAGCGTAACATCAAAAGTACATTTGAGAAGTTTTATTACCACACAAGCTGAAACGTCTGACATAAAATCAACAGTAGGTTATTTGATATAACATGGGCACATTCGAAATGAATGTTTCTCTTTAGAGCACAATTGAAGCATGATACTCGACTTTTCAAGCCAATATATATAAAAATAATTTTATAAATTAAACAGTAGGCTCTCTACAGTGCTGTGTAGACTACAATATATTGCGGACTAAGTCACTGCGGGGAGGCATATGAAACTTCCTCCTGGTGCACCAGAATGAGTCCCCGACTAGACCAGGCAATCAATCGATTGGATTAAAAAAAAAAAAAAAAAAAAGGACGATTTCACTGACAAAAAAAAAAGACATTTTGATCATGCAATCCCAGGCAATGTTGGGTCTCCCTGCTAGTTTTTAAATAGATCCCATACAAAGAAAATGGTAATGCAATATTAAAGATTAACTCAACATCTTAAAAAAAAAAAAATTTTTTTTTAGAGATTGAATTCCTTTAAATTAGTGAAGAATCATGTTGATATACCAGTTTTTATAATATCACTTAGGCTATATTGAATTCCTTTAAATTAGTGAAGAATCATGTTGATATACCAGTTTTTATAATATCACTTAGGCTATATTGAATTCCTTTAAATTAGTGAAGAATCATGTTGATATACCAGTTTTTATAATATCACTTAGGCTATATTGAATTCCTTTAAATTAGTGAAGAATCATGTTCATATACCAGTTTTTATAATATCACTTAAGCTATATTGAATTCCTTTAAATTAGTGAAGAATCATGTTGATATACCAGTTTTTATAATATCACTTAAGCTATATTGAATTCCTTTAAATTAGTGAAGAATCATGTTGATATACCAGTTTTTATAATATCACTTAAGCTATATTGAATTCCTTTAAATTAGTGAAGAATCATGTTGATATACCAGTTTTTATAATATCACTTAGGCTATATTGAATTCCTTTAAATTAGTGAAGAATCATGTTGATATACCAGTTTTTATAATATCACTTAGGCTATATTGAATTCCTTTAAATTAGTGAAGAATCATGTTGATATACCAGTTTTTATAATATCACTTAGGCTATATTGAATTCCTTTAAATTAGTGAAGAATCATGTTGATATACCAGTTTTTATAATATCACTTAAGCTATATTGAATTCCTTTAAATTAGTGAAGAATCATGTTGATATACCAGTTTTTATAATATCACTTAGGCTATATTGAATTCCTTTAAATTAGTGAAGAATCATGTTGATATACCAGTTTTTATAATATCACTTAAGCTATATTGAATTCCTTTAAATTAGTGAAGAATCATGTTCATATACCAGTTTTTATAATATCACTTAAGCTATATTGAATTCCTTTAAATTAGTGAAGAATCATGTTGATTTACCAGTTTTTATAATATCACTTAAGCTATATTGAATTCCTTTAAATTAGTGAAGAATCATGTTGATATACCAGTTTTTATAATATCACTTAAGCTATATTGAATTCCTTTAAATTAGTGAAGAATCATGTTCATATACCAGTTTTTATAATATCACTTAGGCTATATTGAATTCCTTTAAATTAGTGAAGAATCATGTTGATATACCAGTTTTTATAATATCACTTAGGCTATATTGAATTCCTTTAAATTAGTGAAGAATCATGTTGATATACCAGTTTTTATAATATCACTTAGGCTATATTGAATTCCTTTAAATTAGTGAAGAATCATGTTCATATACCAGTTTTTATAATATCACTTAGGCTATATTGAATTCCTTTAAATTAGTGAAGAATCATGTTGATATACCAGTTTTTATAATATCACTTAGGCTATATTGAATTCCTTTAAATTAGTGGAGAATCATGTTGATTTACCAGTTTTTATAATATCACTTAGGCTATATTGAATTCCTTTAAATTAGTGAAGAATCATGTTCATATACCAGTTTTTATAATATCACTTAGGCTATATTGAATTCCTTTAAATTAGTGAAGAATCATGTTGATATACCAGTTTTTATAATATCACTTAAGCTATATTGAATTCCTTTAAATTAGTGAAGAATCATGTTCATATACCAGTTTTTATAATATCACTTAAGCTATATTGAATTCCTTTAAATTAGTGAAGAATCATGTTGATATACCAGTTTTTATAATATCACTTAAGCTATATTGAATTCCTTTAAATTAGTGAAGAATCATGTTGATATACCAGTTTTTATAATATCACTTAAGCTATATTGAATTCCTTTAAATTAGTGAAGAATCATGTTGATATACCAGTTTTTATAATATCACTTAGGCTATATTGAATTCCTTTAAATTAGTGAAGAATCATGTTCATATACCAGTTTTTATAATATCACTTAAGCTATATTGAATTCCTTTAAATTAGTGAAGAATCATGTTGATATACCAGTTTTTATAATATCACTTAAGCTATATTGAATTCCTTTAAATTAGTGAAGAATCATGTTGATATACCAGTTTTTATAATATCACTTAAGCTATATTGAATTCCTTTAAATTAGTGAAGAATCATGTTCATATACCAGTTTTTATAATATCACTTAAGCTATATTGAATTCCTTTAAATTAGTGAAGAATCATGTTGATATACCAGTTTTTATAATATCACTTAAGCTATATTGAATTCCTTTAAATTAGTGAAGAATCATGTTGATATACCAGTTTTTATAATATCACTTAAGCTATATTGAATTCCTTTAAATTAGTGAAGAATCATGTTCATATACCAGTTTTTATAATATCACTTAAGCTATATTGAATTCCTTTAAATTAGTGAAGAATCATGTTGATATACCAGTTTTTATAATATCACTTAAGCTATATTGAATTCCTTTAAATTAGTGAAGAATCATGTTGATATACCAGTTTTTATAATATCACTTAAGCTATATTGAATTCCTTTAAATTAGTGAAGAATCATGTTCATATACCAGTTTTTATAATATCACTTAAGCTATATTGAATTCCTTTAAATTAGTGAAGAATCATGTTGATATACCAGTTTTTATAATATCACTTAAGCTATATTGAATTCCTTTAAATTAGTGAAGAATCATGTTGATATACCAGTTTTTATAATATCACTTAAGCTATATTGAATTCCTTTAAATTAGTGAAGAATCATGTTGATATACCAGTTTTTATAATATCACTTAAGCTATATTGAATTCCTTTAAATTAGTGAAGAATCATGTTGATATACCAGTTTTTATAATATCACTTAAGCTATATTGAATTCCTTTAAATTAGTGAAGAATCATGTTGATATACCAGTTTTTATAATATCACTTAAGCTATATTGAATTCCTTTAAATTAGTGAAGAATCATGTTCATATACCAGTTTTTATAATATCACTTAAGCTATATTGAATTCCTTTAAATTAGTGAAGAATCATGTTGATATACCAGTTTTTATAATATCACTTAGGCTATATTGAATTCCTTTAAATTAGTGAAGAATCATGTTGATATACCAGTTTTTATAATATCACTTAGGCTATATTGAATTCCTTTAAATTAGTGAAGAATCATGTTGATATACCAGTTTTTATAATATCACTTAAGCTATAGTGAATTCCTTTAAATTAGTGAAGAATCATGTTCATATACCAGTTTTTATAATATCACTTAAGCTATATTTAATTCCTTTAAATTAGTGAAGAATCATGTTCATATACCAGTTTTTATAATATCACTTAAGCTATATTGAATTCCTTTAAATTAGTGAAGAATCATGTTGATATACCAGTTTTTATAATATCACTTAAGCTATATTGAGCCTGTTCAGTATCAGATGAGTGACTATTTGGGAATCCCAGGAGCTGAAGGTACCTTTAGCAAATATTTTGTATAAACTGCTAAACCGCACATATAACAACGCGATAGAACAATCGCTCTCTGGGAAATAAATTTTGTTTAAACACGTGGCAAAGCTCTCTGGAATATGCGCTAAAGATAGCAGTGTTTATTATTTTTTAATTATTTACTGTAGACTTAATGGAAATGCTATGGTAACCAGGGTTGCAGAGGCGGAGTTGCAAGTTTAGGAATAAGTGACTCAAGAATGCTTGGAGTCAGACTGAAAATTCAAACTATTTAAACTAAATATTGGAAAACTTTAAAAATAAGGAGCTTTTTTTTTTTTTTTTTTTTTTTTTTTACTGGAACTCGCTCCAGGCAAGACAAAGCCACTTGATGTAAGGAGCTTACAAAACATTTTGATACAGAAAACAGCAATTCTTTCCCCTCTATCAGAAACATCACTTGAGGAATGTGAGTACTGAAGGACAAAATAAGAGAAGCGAGAGTTGAAAGGCTGCCGACAGTAAACTCAATTCCTATTTTCTACTCTCCTAAATTTTGAGAATCCTAGGAATTGAACCCTGTACCTTTTGACTCTGCAACCCTGGTGCTAACTATGAGGGTGGGGACAAGTAGAATTATTAAATAGATCCCATTCAAATAGAATGTCAATACGGCATTTAAAAATGCATCTAAAAAAATAAAAATAAAAGAAACGTAGAGATTATTTAATTCTTTTTTATAACACTTGCCTAATTCAAACTGCTGCTGCTGCTGCTGCTGCTGCTTCTACTGCTAAAGCTCACTTTATAACTGCGTCACTTGTGTGCTATGGAGAAAATAACCTTTCTGTCTAAACCCTGTCAGCACAAAGCAATGACAACGACGCATAAGAATTAAGGAACAGAATATAATGTTCAACTTTGTTCATCACATGACATCCCCAACTTGCTCCTCATCTCCAATTTTCATTCATGGATGCACATCTTTAGACTATGCAGCATCTGAGTCAGATGAAATCAAAAGAATATTCGGAGGAAGGGAGAGAGGGGAGTAACAGACGGACGGTGGGGAAGAAGGGAGTATGTTGGTGATAAAAAGAGTATTTAAAAGACATGTCTGTATATTGAAGCTTGCATGTCACAATGGACATTCTGTTAACTTCTATGTACAGCATAATTAGTTCTTCCCGAAATAAACGTTGCGCAAATTCAGACTAAAACATAAAAAATCATTTTTATTTAAAAGAAAAAAAATTGCTAAAAATATTTGTAAAATATTTCTTATTTATAATACTTTTCAATAAAATAAACTGAAATCATAAACATGAAAAAACTATATGAAGAAAAAAAAAACTATAAAGAAAAAAAAACTATAAAGAAAAAAAAACTATAAAGAAAAAAAAACTATAAAGAAAAAAAAACTATAAAGAAAAAAAAACTATAAAGAAAAAAAAACTATAAAGAAAAAAAACTATAAAGAAAAAAAACTATAAAGAAAAAAAAACTATAAAGAAAAAAAAACTATAAAGAAAAAAAAACTATAAAGAAAAAAAAACTATAAAGAAAAAAAAACTATAAAGAAAAAAACTATACGAAGAAAACTATACAAAAAAAATTATAAATACAAAAAAAATTATAAATACAAAAAAAATTATAAATACAAAAAAAATTATAAATACAAAAAAAATTATAAATACAAAAAAAATTATAAATACAAAAAAAATTATAAATACAAAAAAAATTATAAATACAAAAAAAATTATAAATACAAAAAAAATTAAATACAAAAAAAATTATAAATACAAAAAAAATTATAAATACAAAAAAAAATATAAATACAAAAAAAAATATAAATACAAAAAAAATTATAAATACAAAAAAAATTATAAATACAAAAAAAATTATAAATACAAAAAAAATTATAAATACAAAAAAAAATATAAATACAAAAAAATTATAAATACAAAAAAAATTATAAATACAAAAAATTATAAATACAAAAAAAAAATTATAAATACAAAAAAAAAATTATAAATACAAAAAAAAAATTATAAATACAAAAAAAAAATTATAAATACAAAAAAGAAAAACGCTTAAAAAGTCAAATTCATGAAATTTAGCTTTAAAACAGCCAATCTGGCAACCCTAAAGAAGAATATGATAGTGACCACCCTTTGATGCAGCCTTGTTTTTGAATATCATTATAATATTAGATCCAGAAAAATATCAGCTTTATCTAAACATTTGTTGATTAAATATATTTCTTATTGCATAGAATTTCACACAATATGCTAATAATATTATTAGACTAGTATGATTCATCGCATGATAAACGAGAAAATTTGTTCAAATTAAATTGTAGAAATTAATTAGATTTGTTAACATTCATAAATTTGTTCAAATTAAATTGTAGAAATTAATTAAATTTGTTAACATTCATAAATTTGTTCAAATTAAATTGTAGAAATTAATTAAATTTGTTAACATTCATAAATTTGTTCAAATTAAATTGTAGAAATTAATTAGATTTGTTAACATTCATAAATTTGTTCAAATTAAATTGTAGAAATTAATTAAATTTGTTAACATTCATAAATTTGTTCAAATTAAATTGTAGAAATTCTTTAGATTTGTTAACATTCATAAATTTGTTCAAATTAAATTGTAGAAATTAATTAGATTTGTTAACATTCATAAATTTGTTCAAATTAAATTGTAGAAATTCTTTAGATTTGTTAACATTCATAAATTTGTTCAAATTAAATTGTAGAAATTCTTTAGATTTGTTAACATTCATAAATTTGTTCAAATTAAATTGTAGAAATTCTTTAGATTTGTTAACATTCATAAATTTGTTCAAATTAAATTGTAGAAATTAATTAGATTTGTTAACATTCATAAATTTGTTCAAATTAAATTGTAGAAATTCTTTAGATTTGTTAACATTCACAAATGCTTAACGAACAAGACAATTATTCAGTAACAAAACAGAATGAAACCAAACAAAAACAAAATAGGGCTGTTTAGAATCCTGCCAATGAAAATTTTTTATAATTTACATACTTGTGATAAAATAAAGATATCATATTCCAAAAAGCATGTAAATTGGTCCAGCGGTTTTAATTTTAAAATAAGAATCAAATTTTATGAGTAACTTAAAATGGCTTTCTTGTCTTCTATTTTAAGATCAATCTAAAAAGAAATAAAAAAGATAACTCAACAATAAGTCAAACAAGCAATATTTATGCTATAATGCCTACAAATTCTTATAAATCGTTTAAAAATAATTTTCTTCATAAAAATAAAACTACTTGATCAATTTATGTGATTTTTTTTACACATGATACTTTTGATCTGTCACGGATATGTACAATTTTTCCAATCTTTCTTTATTTTTGGTTTTTAATATAGGTTAAGTTCTGGACAAGGACCACAAAGTAATTATTTTTTATTGTTTCCCCGAAGGTTACAACATGGTAATCTTCAAGTTCAGCAAGAACAAATACTTGTCAATCAAATTTGGGTCATTCCAAATATCATTTTCAATCCTCTCAAAGTGTTGTTCATCATTCAACTGATAATATATCCACTAAAATCCTTATCCTTGAGTGCCTTTTAGCCCTGATTAGCAGGGAGACCCAACATTGTCTGCGATTGAATGATGATTAACGAACGTTTCACCCTACCATTTCTTTTGTCATCAAAATCGGTGAAATCGACCATTTTTCAATCAAATCAACTGATTGCTTGCTCTAGTTGGAAACCCATCGTGGTGCACCGGGAGTAATTTTCACATGTCTTACTAAGTGACAGTCCACAATATATTGTAGCATACATTGCACTGTAGAGAACCTACTGTTGATTTTATAAAATTTTTTTTTATATAAAATGGCTTGAATTAAAGTTTAAAATGAAAAACAAAAGTTTCATGCTTCAATTGTGCTCTAAACAGAAACATTAATTTCGAATGCGCCCGTCATATCAAAGAACCTACTGTTTATTTTATATGTTGGTCCTTTCTGCTTGTGAAGTGATAAAACTTCTCAAATGCACTTGTGATGTTAGGCTGTATAAGGTGTTAACTTTCGTCTAAATTGTCTGTTCCTTCTTTGATCAGATTTTGATAAACGATACTTATTGAAGACATTCCGATACAAAACCTATCTAAGAACACTGCCAGGCACAAAATGTACCTTTGTGTGAAATGTCATAAAAATCGGCCCAGCTGTTTTCGAGTCCATAGAGAACAAACTCAAATACACAAGGTTCCTTTTATCTAATAGTGTTGGGATAATTAATCGGAATCAGAAATCTGAATTTTTGGGAGGTATTGGAATCGGTATTAGAAAAATTTGTGCCTATTTTCGGATACCAAAAACGATTTCTTTCATTATCTTTTTTTTTTAAATTTTTATTTTTTTATTTTTTTATTTTGCTGGAAGTAATTTAAAATAACTATTTATTGATTTTAAACTACCAACAAAGCTAAAATCTATAGATCACCCCCCCCCAACCCCACAAGTGTCTTTTTACATTTGAAAAAAAAAAAAAAAATATGCACATTTGTTTTTACGGTAATTGGGGTAAAAATAATTTTATAGTTAAATATTTATAGATTTATAAAGAATCGGAATCGGTAATTGTATTGAAATATTCTTCCAGATTCTATACTAAATGTACAGAATCTGGAAGAATATTGAAATCGTCCCATCACTAGAGATAAATGGTGACTAATATATAACAAGATTAAAAATAATTTAAGCAAAGTATTTCTATAAAATTAGTCTAACATGATTCAGCAAATGAGAAGAAAAAAAATCTTCCAAAAAAGCATTCTTAATTAAATTGTAGAAATTCTCTTCAAAATATGCTGCGTTAAGACTAACAGTGCCATTCACTACATTCTGAATGAAGAATACCAGCATTCCATCAGTAACACAAAACTTGATGCTGTCTACCCTTCCCTCTCTAACCTAACCCTCTGCTCTGGAGCAAGGATAGTCTGCAACCTCTCTCAAAGAGGATAGCTTCAGCCGAGAACTAAGAATCTTTTTAGTTTTTATTTATTTACTTCCATTTAGAACGTGAAAAAAAACCATTGTTCTTTTTTAACAATAAAAATAAAAACGTACTACACAAAGTTAAATTCTGCCAAACTTTAAAATGTTACACAGTGGAACCTCTAGATACGAAGTTAATTGGTTCCGGTTTGGCTTTCATATCTTAGAAATTTTCGTATTCTGAAAGGCATTGTTTTACATGCAAATCATCGGTATTTGTACAGTTTAATCAAGACATTAAAAAAATGAAAATATCGAGAAAAAAAAAAAAAAAAAAAAAAAAAAAAAAAAAAATTGTACATATCCGTTTTCTCCGAAAAAAAAAAATTTTTCACTTAATTTGATAGAGTATTTTTTTATTTATTTATTTATTTTTTTTTTTTTACAGCGGAAAAACACGTTTTTATGACAGCATGCTCAAGGTAGCCATGTTTGGATTTTTTTAACACTCCGCGAGGAGATAACTAGGCCTAAAGCGCTGACACCCACTCCCATGTTTAATGATAGCTTTTCTTCTTAAAAATCGAAACATGGCTACGTTTTGATCTGTATCATAAATTGTTTTTTTTTGACGTAGAAAAAAAAAAAAAAAAATCTACTTGATCAAATAAAGTGAAATATTTTTTCCGGAGAACTTCATTCCATAACGGTTACATATAACATTTTTTCAATATTTTTATTTTTTAATGTCTCGATTAAACTATACAAGTAGCAAATCGTCTAATCTGTTTCAAGCCCTACGAAAACACTCATTTCATTTTATAATAAGAGTAAAACCAGAATGAAATAAGAGCCAAATAGTACCTAACCGTTAATACCTTCTTTCATATCTATAGGTTACACTGTATTTGCATACTTAGATTCCTTATATATAGTCTTTGAAGTTTTTAACCTTTAAAACTATACAAAAAAAATATTTTTTATCATTCGTTAGAAAACCATCTAGTCAGTAAGTCATTTAATCACCTGCAATCACTGCATCAACTCGCTCTCGAATTTACTATAATACCAATAATTTATTTTTAAACGGATCATCAGTTGTTTACCATGAAACACTGTTTCGGGGATTTAAAAACAAAACAGTATATTACATCATGGCTCCCCAGTAGTGTTGATCAAACACCACCACCCTTAATCTTAGGGAGAAGACATGTTACAAACATTTGATCCAATTTCCTATTCTTAATTGCAATTATATATATATATATATATATATATATATATATATATATATATATGTGTGTGTGTGTGTGTATGTGTGTGTGTGTGTGTGTGTGTGTGTGACATTGCCTGTGTCTGTGTGAGGAACGGTCTACCAAACTACTGTCAATTTTGGGTATACAGGCTTGAAACTTGATATATAGAGGATTTGGACCTGTAGAATAATTTGATTCGGCTTTTAGTTGGTAAAAATAGTTGCTAAGGAGTTAAAATTGAACAAAAAAAATGGAATTTAGCAGGCAAGTCAAGTAAACGTATTTCTATGCATGCGCAAATATACATTTATGCTTAACGACTTAAATCTTTATGGTCTAGATATGCATACGTACTTAGCTCAGATGATAACTGATAATGCTGGAGTGTTACATGTTCTGGTTTCAATTCTAGCTGATGGCACCCAAGTCATTTTTCTTTAACTTTTGAAATCACTACTGAATATTTCGTAGGTACAATATAATAATCAATGAATATTGGTTCCATAATACCAAATCTGCACGAATTAAAATATATTCAAGCATATTTTACGACCAGGCAACGAGAGAGGGGGGGCACTACTACATATTGGATGCAATATAATAAGTAATAATTAAGGGACAATATAAAAATATGAAATCTGCCTGAATTAAAGTGTATTTCACAACCAGGCAATGCCAGGCGGTATGCTTGTCTTACATATAAAGTTATCTTGACGGATTTTCAAAGTCAGACTTAAATAGTTATCCATTTGACATATCAATACTTGATTCAGACTAGCCAATATTTTTTTTCCTTCCATTAAACTATTTGTACAAATATATTTGTTGTGACAATGTAAGTTTTGAATTCCTTGTTGCCATTGTTGCGGCCTTGCAATCCGGTAATAATCCAAGACGAACACAGCCGTATAATTTACAAAAAAGTGTATTAACAAAAGCATGTTACAGAAGTACACGTCATGATTCCGGGGACATAACCGCTACGAATCACTGCCATAATATTTAGATGCAACTATTTATTGTCTCTGGGCAAGTTCATTTGTACCTGTAATGGGTAGATCAGCTTATCCCATATTTTATTTTGCTTCAGTTTTTTTCTTAAAATACATATTCCAGCTAAGAAAACAAAAACCCAAACCCATCTATTACTTAAAATGCATCCAGAAAAATATAGCTATATTTTTAAGAGTAACATAAAAAATACTGTACTTCAAATTTAAATTCTACTTAATATGCACACTTCGAAATTACTGTTAAATTTTTAAAATATGTAGTAGTGTACACCTGCAAATCAAAAACAACAAAGAAATATGCTCTGCAAGTGTTCACAATAGTATTAAAGTGTAGTATCTGTTTTTCAGATGCTGCACTTCAATTTTTTGTTCTCTGTTAGGGGAGGAGAAATCCTTCACAACTGAGACAATTTTTATTTTTGTTCCTTTTCTCCACGTTAAAAAACAACCCTGGTGTCTAACTCTGTCCCATGGGGAGGCATTGTAAATAGGAACAATTATCTCGGTAATTTAATTTTTCATATATAAATTATCATTTCTGATGACCTAAAGAAAAAAAAACACCAAGAGATGAATTTTAATTTAAAATGAAGGGTTTATTTCCAAATTTATATCAAATGGCAAGGGTTGCCAGACTTATTGTTTTTTCGTTTCCCCTCATTACTTGAAATTTTCTTTTTTCTCAACACAGGAATCACCACTTACCAAGGCCTGGAGGCCACTCGAGGATAAGGGTCAATGGGTATACATTAGTCAATGTGATTATAGCGTAGTAAACATGAGTAGTGGGAATTTTCTAAATTGGATTACCTAGGGAGACGGTTCAAGAACTTGTTTATGTTGGACTTAAAAACAATCAGATCGTAGTCAGCTGGAAAGCAGGCAATCAGAAGAGTTCCACAGGCGTGCAGTTCTAAGAAAGAAGCTTTGTTCATGGAATCTACATTTAGGTTTAGGCACAGATAAAGAGTAGGGGGAATTATTGATAGTGGTTTTGGCTAGACGAGTGTTTTTCATGAAAGTTTGGTGAGGGGGGACCATAGATTGGAGTTCCGATGACCACTTGCCATGAAAAAATAAAGCAGAGACAGGCTCGCAATGTCACTTCTGTGGGAAAGAGATTGCAGGGAAGAGAAACGGGCATCACCCCCACTAAGTTACGAAGTCTATTTTGAACTCTGTCAAGGCAGGATAAACTATTTCTAGCAGCTATGCCCAGATATGGCAACAGCACTCCATCGTTGGGCGTACCTGGCTTTTATATAGATAGAGAATTGCATCAGGAGCGAGATATCTTCTGGAGCGGTAGAAGGATCCCACCATTTTTCCAGCGACCTTGGCAATGGATTTGATATACGTGTTCCATTTCAGATCAAGAGTAAAGGTCAAACCCAGAAGCTTGTCAAAACATGAAGCCTCCCCAAGACGAGAGCCGTTTACGTCAATTGATGTTAGATGGGCATCAGAGCGTTGATGTAAAAAATAGAAACTTGGTTTTAGATGCATTAAAAGTAACCAGCCGCCTCTTTCCCCATTGTACCACATGCTCAAGATCGGAGGAGAGAGAATCGGAGAGAATTTGGTCATTTACGGTCTTTGATATGCTTCCATAGATTGTAGTGTCGTTAGCATAAATGTCTACGAATGATGTAAGGATGTGATTTGGAAGATCATTAATGTGGATCAGGAAGAGAGTTGGGCTCAGGATGGACCCCTGAAGGACTCCAGCATTAATACTGATTTATGCCTATCAACCACTACTCTTATGAACCTATCAGAGAGAAATGATTTAATAATTAAGATATTTCCAGCTATACCGTAGCTGGAGATCTTGTGAAGTAAACCTTTATATCATACCTTATCAAAGGCCTTTGATATGTCAAGAGCAATTGCCCTAGAGAGTAAGCCTCAGTCAAGAGATTTGCTAATCCTATGAGATAACTGTAAGCACGTCTGCTGTATATCTAGCAGAATGGAAACCATATCACATGCCACTAAGAAGGTTATTTTTGCTGAGATGGTGGACTACTTCTCTATTTAACAGATTCCAGCAGCTTACTCATGACGCACAGGAGACATTGGTCTGTACTGAGAGGGAGATGAGCGATCACCTGAACGCTTAAATACAGGGCATACTGATGAGATTTTCCAAGGTGTTGGAAGCATTTCTCCTTAAGACAACGCTTAAATAACTTTAACTGGAATGCCGTCAGAGCCAGTTGCTTTACTGGAATCAAGGTTTTTGATTAGCTTAGCAACATCACGTACAGATATTTGTATGTCGCATAGAATGTTCTAGAAAAAAAAACAAAAAAACTTTGTTTTTACTTTCTAACTTTTGTTTGATAAGATGGACTTATATTTATTCATGTACAGACAAATATACATTGGTATTTATTATAGAGTTGATTTCATAATTATTGAAAATGTCACAAATTGAATAATTCTTTAATTTAAAAATAACTTAAAAATGTCCGGATCTAGAAATCATGAAAAAAGTCAGTAAAATATTTCACATTTCTTGACATGACAACCCTTATAAATATGCTATATAAAATAAAATCAAAATTTTAGGAAATACTTAGTAACAAAAAAAAAAAAAAAAAAAAAAAAAAAATCGAATATACTGGGTCACTCTCCATGAGGTAAAAATTTATCTTTACCATGACTAATGTTTGTTCAAAATTTCAAACAAAAAATCCAAGGTGTGGTTATTGAGAAAAGTGCAAGCAAATGAACAAATAAATGATAATGAATTATTAGGTTCAATCCCTCCTTTGCCAGGGGACCAAAAAAAGGGGTAACCAATTTTATGGAAAACAATCCAGTGGTGTTTTTATTAATTCAAATTTTTCATTATGTTTTTTGACCTAATTTAAAAAATATCTAGTCATGTATACCTGCCATAACCCCCCCCCCCCAAAAAAAAGAAAACCTGCTCTGCAAGTGTTCACACTAATATTCATATTTAAAAAAAATAAATCAAACAGATATTTTGGTAATTTAATTTTTTATATATTCTAAATAAAGTTCTAGTTTGTTATTGCAATGAAAAACAGTTTTTTTTATTATTATTTAAGATATTAAAATCTTTTCATCAATTCACCATTTTATTTTAATCTATCAAGGGCGATAACCCCAAAATTAAATACATTCTAAGCCTTTTACTTAGAGCATGTATTTTAGGGCGTGACCTCCTCAAAACTTTTTTCAGAGGTCATTAAAAATAATGAGCACTGAATCTTTTTACATTTCATTATAACAGGCACAATATATATTTATCCTTGGTCTTTTGGCTAGGCACAAAGTGTAGTATCTGGTTCAAAAGTTTGGTTCAACCCCAACTTTTCAAGTTTTCTAATATTCACTAATAATTGGAGTAAGATTTAAAAAATCTGACTTTCTGCATTTGTGTTTGACTTCAACTTTTTCCAAAGCCTCTGACTCTTCGACTCCGCAAACCTGGTTTCAAGCCTATTATCATTACTCCATCGTATGAGGAGTATTCCATTTAATAAAACATAATTTAAAGAAATACCTTTGATACTTTATGAAGTTCAATCTCCCAAACAGGATTCCGTGCATGTCGATTAAGGTTCTGAAAATCAAAAGAGAAAATATCAATTTAGCAAAGACAGAATTTTTTTTTTTAATCCATATACGTTAAATAAAACTAGATATTCGAATGCAAAATTTTATTCTTGTTATATCTAAAAATGTCTAATGTTGGTACATATCTTTACGACACTATGGTACCAAATTTATTTTGAAGCTCAACCAGCTACCAAATTATGGACGGTTAAAATTTATTGGAAATTAGAAAAAAAAAAAAAAAAAAAAAAAAAAAAGAAAAAACGTCCAAAGTCCAGAAACCAAATTTTCACATTGTATAACTAAAAATGCAGGATTTTTTATAAAGTGAAAATCCTTCCAAATGTATTGCATCATTTTGTGATAAATTAAAATCAGCAATAATTATTTAATCTAAACATTAGACAAAAAAAATCACATTATTTTTACTACTTTTACCATTTGCTAACATGAAAGGTAAACCCAAAAGGATTTTACCCTAAATTAAATCCAATATATAACAGACAAAATGTGTGGTTGTGTGTTTGTATGTCTTGTCAAAAACTTCCAACGGACGCGTCGGAACCTGACCAAACCTGTATTGTTTTGAAGCTCGATCCTTTGGACGACAAATCGAAATATTGGCCAAAAACATTAATTCCTTCACCCTCAACTCGACAGTTATTTACAAGGTGAGGTTGGTTTTTGCATCGCAATTTTTGCAAGTCATCTTTATCGATTGACTATGCTTAATTTTGACGTTCACGACTTCCGGTTGCACGATAGAAACATCGGCTAAGACGTTAGGTTTTTTCTTCTTCATGTTACGGGTTTTAGTCTACCTGCCTATTACCACTTTTTTTTTTTTTTTTTTTTTACTCGACACACCTGGGCAACGCCGGGTATCCCCGCCAGTAAATAAAAATATACTTATGAACCAAACATTTTATAGATACAACTTTCCTTTCGTTGTCGTTTTAAATGAAAAATGCAGTTTAAAGAGTACCTTAACACATGAAGTTGATAACTGGGAGAGAGCATGGTCCTATTAGGACTAAACAGATCCATATCTCAGAGCCATTGTAGAACTACATGTTTTTTTTTTTGTTTTTTCTTTTACATAGTGATCACCACTTATCAAGACCCGGAAGCCACTCAGGGATAAGGGTTATTGCAAGTACATTACGTTAATGTGGAGATTTGATGAAGTGTTTAATTAAGGGGGCAGTTCATTAGGAATTTGTTAACATTGGACTTGAAGACATCCAAGTTGTAGTCCGGAGGGAAGCAGGCAGACGGAACAGAGGGACGTACCAAACACTGAACTGAAATATGCTAGCTCCTCTTTAAATATCCAGTTATTTTTTACTGGTAGGTCTTCATGTTTATCCACTACTAGCTGGGCGCCCGGCGTTGCCCTGTCATACAATACGTTTAAACATAAAATTTTAATTTATGCAGATTGCGTATATATTATTATAGCATCAATCCTCTATTGATCATTATATATTACTGGGAATAATTTGCCTGGTAAACTAGTTCGCTACAAAAAATTAAAAAATAATAATGATAATGTTGTTCATCAAATGCCGTCTGTGTTTGTTTACAATATCACGTCAGCTGATATTTGGGCTTGGCGATGAATGCCCTGGAAAAATTTCTTCTGATTTAGGTTTAGTTTTATAATATGAAAACAAAGACATGATTTACTGCGATTTTAATGGTACCTCTTTATGATAAATTGAACTCATTAATAAGAAAAAAATAAAATAAAATGGAGGTACACCCGGGATTGAACAAGGGATCATTCAATCTATAGTCGAATACTCTACCACATAGCTATATCTCCAGATGACAATAAAACTGCTTTTTTTCAGAAGAATTGATTTGCTGAAATTTTATTATTTCCCTTGGCCGGTGTAATGTAAAATATTCCCCTGTAAAAAATTCTTTTTTATCTATAAGAGAAGACTATTTTTAAAATAGGATATTTTTGATTTTTATCGGATGAATTTCTGTACAAAATATACTTAACATTACCAGATATAAATTACCTTTGGTGAAATTTGCCAAATATAGGTCCTGAAACGGTTGAATCTATGAGGAAGGAACTCCCGTACATGCACACAAAGTGACTTATATATAATAGAGATATAGATTCTTTACAGTAATACTGTAAATGTACGTTGTAAATATATTGGATTCATCAGTAAAATGTTCATTTAATATCAGTTTTGCATTATTTAGGAAGGGAGAGAGAATAGTGTTCCCCCCCCCTAAAAATTGCCAGAGAATGTTGGCTGGTTGAAAGACGATGGTCACAATGGAAAAAAGGACATTGATGCAATAGTTTGAATGATTTCGAAATAATAAGGTCATCTATTTCGAAGCTATTAATAGCATCAAGCATTGAAAAAAAGATGGAAAGCAAAAAACAAGCAACAAGTTTTAATTACCAAAAAGATGAGACTATTTGCATTATGTAATGAACAACAAAAAAACTATTTGCATTATGTAATGAACAACAAAAAAACTATTTGCATTATGTAATGAACAACAAAAAACTATTTGCATTATGTAATGAACAAAAAAACTATTTGCATTATGTAATGAACAAAAAAACTATTTGCATTATGTAATGAACAACAAAAAAACTATTTGCATTATGTAATGAACAACAAAAAACTATTTGCATTATGTAATGAACAACAAAAAACTATTTGCATTATGTAATGAACAACAAAAAACTATTTGCATTATGTAATGAACAACAAAAAACTATTTGCATTATGTAATGAACAACAAAAAACTATTTGCATTATGTAATGAACAACAAAAAACTATTTGCATTATGTAATGAACAACAAAAAACTATTTGCATTATGTAATGAACAACAAAAAACTATTTGCATTATGTAATGAACAACAAAAACTATTTGCATTATGTAATGAACAACAAAAACTATTTGCATTATGTAATGAACAACAAAAACTATTTGCATTATGTAATGAACAACAAAAAACTATTTGCATTATGTAATGAACAACAAAAACTATTTGCATTATGTAATGAACAACAAAAACTATTTGCATTATGTAATGAACAACAAAAAACTATTTGCATTATGTAATGAACAACAAAAAACTATTTGCATTATGTAATGAACAACAAAAAACCTATTTGCATTATGTAATGAACAAAAAAAAACTATTTGCATTATGTAATGAACAACAAAAAACTATTTGCATTATGTAATGAACAACAAAAACTATTTGCATTATGTAATGAACAACAAAAAAACTATTTGCATTATGTAATGAACAAAAAACTATTTGCATTATGTAATGAACAACAAAAAACTATTTGCATTATGTAATGAACAACAAAAACTATTTGCATTATGTAATGAACAACAAAAAAAACTATTTGCATTATGTAATGAACAACAAAAAAACTATTTGCATTATGTAATGAACAACAAAAAAACTATTTGCATTATGTAATGAACAACAAAAAAACTGGAAAAAAATAATTCAAATCTAGAATTTTTTTTTTTTTTTAATTCAGTATTGGTTCAAATAAAGAAATTTTGTTTCAACAAAAATATTTTATTAATTAGAAAAAAGAAAACTACGATGACGATAAAGAGAGAGACAGAGAGAGAGAGAGACGATAAGAGAGAGAGACGATAAGAGAGAGAGACGATAAGAGACAGAGACGATAAGAGACAGAGACGATAAGAGACAGAGACGATAAGAGACAGAGACGATAAGAGACAGAGACGATAAGAGAGAGAGACGATAAGAGAGAGAGACGATAAGAGAGAGAGACGATAAGAGAGAGACAGAGACGATAAGAGAGAGACAGAGACGATAAGAGGGGGAGAGAGAATAACAGAGGGGGAGAGAGAATAACAGAGGGGGAGAGAGAATAACAGAGGGGGAGAGAGAATAACAGAGGGGGAGAGAGAATAACAGAGGGGAAGAGAGAATAACAGAGGGGGAGAGAGAATAACAGAGGGGGAGAGAGAGAACAATAGAGTTTATATAGGTTTCATTACATTTGCTACATAACGAGAAAAATCAAGATAAAAATTTTAAATATCCAAAAGCAAAGAGTTTTTTGTGAAAGTTTGTCAAAGGAAACCATAGACTGGAGATTGTGACAAATATTGCGACAAGTAGACAGTTTTTGTATAATATAGATTTTTTTCACTCTGTTGATATTTGTGTCTCTGACTTGCGCTCTCTCTTTGTGTATTTCTCCTCCTACTGCCACTAAGCAACTGTCTCATTCTATGTAAGGTCTTAAAAATAAAAAAAAGTTTTAAATTTTCAAAACAAAAACTTAAATAACTTTCAAATTCAAAAGTTTTAAATCTTCTAAAAAACGAAATATGTTTAGAATGAAATAAGAAACCGATTTTATATAGGTTTTATTAATAAATATCCAGTATATAATGGGGAAAAAAAAAAAAAAAAAAAATCGAGATAAAAATTTTAAAACATCAAAAAATGAGAAATTTAAAAGCCGGACAATAATCTCACCACAAAGTGAAAACGTCTATTAAATTATTAGATAAACAAAAATAATACAAAACATTTTGTGTCCTGGCGCTTGTGCACAATGACAATGTACGTTTATATATTTAAAAAAAAAAAACAAACAAACATGTATGACTCCACCTGTTATATGAATACTGTAAAGTTCGAGGAATTAATTTTGCACCCTCTCTGAACAGAACTAAAAGTTAATACCTTTTATGCCACAAGGTCCATTCTTAAAATAAGTAAAAAATGATGAAATACTATTTCACACTTAATCATGATAGACCTATGATTATGGTGTTTTCGAGTGGAGCGTAACAGATTAGGGAAAAGGCTATTTCAATCTAAAATGTGACAGACCAAGAAAGAAGCTATTTGCTTGACAGACCAAAAAAAAAAAAAGAAGCTATTTGCTTGACAGACCAAAAAAAAAAAGAAAGCTATTTGCTTGACAGACCAAAAAAAAAAAAGAAGCTATTTGCTTGACAGACCCCCCAAAAAAAGCTATTTGCTTGACAGACCAAAAAAAAAAAAAGCTATTTGCTTGACAGACCAAAAAAAAAAAAGCTATTTGCTTGACAGACCAAAAAAAAAAAGCTATTTGCTTGACAGACCAAAAAAAAAAGCTATTTGCTTGACAGACCAAAAAAAAAAGCTATTTGCTTGACAGACCAAAAAAAAAAAGAAGCTATTTGCTTGACAGACCAAAAAAAAAAAGAAGCTATTTGCTTGACAGACCAAAAAAAAAAGAAGCTATTTGCTTGACAGACCAAAAGAAAAAGCTATTTGTTTGACAGACCAAAAAAAAAAGCTATTTGCTTGACAGACCAAAAAAAAAAGAAGCTATTTGCTTGACAGACCAAAAAAAAAGAAGCTATTTGCTTGACAGACCAAAAAAAAAAAGAAAAGCTATTTGCTTGACAGACAAAAAAAAACATGTGTTACAGAAAAAAAGCTATTTTTGTGACAGACTTTTTTTTGTCGGTCACAGAAATAGCTATTCCAAATTTGTGTGACAGGCAAAAAAAAAAAAAAAAAAAAAAGAAAAGAAAAAGCTATTTCAAACTAAAGACCAATAAAAAGGCTAAACATGACAAACCAGAAAGAAAAAAGGTTATTCCAAACTTAAGTGTGACAGACCAATTAACGGACAGGTGATCTTATAAATTTTTGGATTTATCCAAACTTCTGCGTATTTAGAAGAAAATGTCATTTCAGGAAAAAAAAAAAAAAAAAAAAATGACATCCGGCTTTTATGCACGGATGCAACTGCGCGTCTTGAAATCCAGATCCAAACAGTTTCACTTGTTCAAAATGGTTTTGTTTTACTCATTCAGCCATTAGTTTATTTCTGCGTCGTAACTAAGAGATGATTATTTCCTTTCGTGGACAAAGACAAAGCTCACATTGTTCTGCCGCAGAAAAGGCCGCTTCATGAAAAGCACTCAAGCAATAACTCATATCAGAAATAGTTGTAGTCACCAGAACAGTTGCCAGTGTTTCTAGCATCATTTAAATCGACAGCATTTCTCAATTAACAAAGTTCAACAAGAACATGTTAATTTCGTTGTGTATTCTACTTAATCTACGTTACTTAATCTACGTTACTTAATCTACTTTGTAATTTAATATTATTATTAAATTACAAAACTCTGTAGGAACTCTGACAAAAAGTTAAGTTTTCTTTTTAATTTTAGAAAAACGTCTATGTATATAAAGTAGATTAAGTATATTAAGTAAAAAAATCAACAAATAACTGTTGCCAAAGGCAATAATTTTAAAGTTTTTATTTCAAGTTAATATTTCGTTCAAATTTGATATTATATCGACTGAATTCAAAATGGCTGATTCCAGTAACTATGGAAAGGTTTGTGTAGTCCCAATCTCATATCCATTTTTTTTTGTTTGTTTTTACAAGTCTCCGAGCTAATGATTCAAAATCTGGACAAAAACAAAAAGAACTTAAAACCAAAAACTAACAAATTCAATAGATGGTAAAGGTTATTTATTGCAACGTTACCTTCACACCTTTTTTGTGTTGTTAACTATATTACACAATTACCAGAGCTTTATGTGCATAGTTTTTCTTCTAACTGTTGCTCCTATTATTATTGAAAACAAAAGATATATATATATATAAATGGAAATAAGTCGATCTGTGTCATTATGTAATCTTTGTCTTTCCTCAGAAAAAAAAGATATATTCTTTAAAAATTCTTGTGCTTAAACTCTACAGGATTTTTTTTTTTCTTCGATTTTATTACCACTTTGTTCTAAATGGGGATGGGGCATCCTACAGGATGTCAGACGTTCACCTGCTATCTCATGCATTCCAACCGAGAGATCTTTTTAAGATTTTAACCATCCTTTTAAGTGCAATTAATTGTATCTCTCTTTCACTTAGGTTACAGGGTATATTTTCCAGATATTTTTTTTTTAATTCTTTTTCATGAATCCAGTTGCTTCTACTGGAATGATGGAGATCTTCCTAACATTCCAATTTCTTTTCATGTCATAAAACCTTGGTATTTCGTTATTTTTTTCATCTCAGCTCTGTTTAACCCAGCATCACTGAGGGCAACAACTTCTAAGGTTAAGGTTGCTTTTTATCATCTTCTTCCATATATCATTTGTGTCATGTTTAATAGCTTTATTTTTGAGGTACATAGTTGCAGGAATTGCACCGTCATAATGGATGTTATCACTTTTGCTACCAACTACACCGCACTGTTATTTTCCTTACTGTTGCTATTTATTTTTCGACAATATTTCAGATGGTCTGACCTTCACCCATTCACGGTGATGGTTTTCCGATATTTTAACATGAGGAACATTCCAAAAATAATGCCTCAGGGTTCATACAGATTTTCAATGTCCATTTTCAAGACTTCTTAAGACTTCTCCAGATAAAAATCAAAGTTTTAAAAACAAAATTTAATATATATAAAAAATACGATTCTCAAACCCTTTTCAAGACATTTTTAAGTCAAGATAAGTAACTATTCCACCTAGCTAGATAAGTTTTTAGTGTTTTTATTTCATGTAAAATGTTTATTCGGTTCGAAAAATAATTAATAAGCGTTACCGAAGAACAAGAAAAAAATGGCTACGATGTCTTAGAAGTTTTGACGAAGACTTCAAAGTAAGAAATAAAACAAAATGGTGGTAGCAACCCACTGAAATGTTACCATGACATTTATTGGGTGGGTTTCTACCACCTTTATGTTTTATTTATTATTTTGAAGTGATTATCGAGACTTCAAAGATATAAAGAGACATCGTGGCTATTTTTTCTTGTTCTCCAGTAGTGTTCAATGCTACTTGTTTTTCAAAAGAAGCATTTTACATTAAATAAAAACACTAAAAACTTATCCAGCTAGGTAGAAGAATAACTTATCTCGCCTTTGATAACATTTATTTGTTACATATTTGTTTTTTGACAACATTTTTGTACCTCTGGATTTTAATACAAACTCCAAAATCTTATAACAGGATTTATTCATGTTTACAAGTAAGACACTAAAATAGACATACATATTGTAATCTGTAGGTTAATTTAATAACTTTTGACAGTTGATTATGAATTAAAAAAACATACCTTGCTTATTTCAAATAAAATTCATATTGGAAGTCATATCAACGATTAACAAAAAGAAATAAATCATGTTTTTAGTCTTACACATAGATGCAGAAGAGACACATCTGGTTTATTTACATGCCACAAAAAGAGCAATTATATGTAAAACACTCATTTTATATAAGCAATCAAAAGGGAGATAACTCCAAGTTATTCAAACACTTAAATGACATGTCACCTCTATCCAGACAACGGACGTAACGCTTCACATATCGTTCAAAGGACAAAACTTGTAATCTTCCGTATTAAAACTCCGACTAACATTGACAAATTTCCAATATAATCCTCATTTAAAAAATTGTAAAACATTTTATATATTGATTAGCAGAGGTACACTGCATTGCTTGGGTGTGTCGAGGTGGTGTAGTAAGGACCCCCCCCCCAAAAAAAAAAATAGTGGTAGTAGCAGGGGGGGAGGGAATCCAAACAACAGTAGGCAGTTTGGGTGGAGAGAGGTGTTAAATTAAAAAAAAAAAAAAAAATTGGTAGTAGGAAAGCAGAAGATTAAAAAACCCAACATTTTAGCCGATGTCACCATAGCAAAACCGGAAGTTGCGAACATTAAAATTAAGGCTAGTGAATCGAAAGGAGACAATGACTTGTGAAAATATCGGCGAAAACTGCCTAGTTGAGGGTGAAGGAATTAATGTTTTTGGCCAATTTTTTTATATTTGTCGTCCGCAAGGCAAGTTTCAAACGATACCAGTTTCGTCATGTTCCGACGCATCTGTTGGAAGTTTTGCGAGACACACAAACACATTTTGCACTTTATATATATATACTAGCGAGGGGTACCCGGCATTACCCGGGTGTTTGTAGGGGTGTGTGGTGTTAAATAAAAAAGAAGCCGGGGGGGGGGGGAAGGATCAAAGCCGAACCTCTGAGGCGAAGTTTGAAAATAAAATCGGCCAGCCAGAAGTGAAAGATGTTTGAAAGTCGTTGAGCGTTACGACGATGACAATGTAAGCATTGTTATAAGCGAAATAAGAAAAGAAAACGTTTTAATTAAGCGGGGGGATGGGGGGGGGAACAAAAAAATAACGTAAGGCAAATGAACAAACGTTATGTGAAAAATGGCTTAAATAATACAGGGTTCAATATTTAAATTTAAAAAATCGAAAAAAAAAAAAAAACATCTCACACCACGATTCGAACCCAAAACGTTTAGATAATGAACCAAGCCCTTCACTACCTGTGCTAAAGCGGCATATATAAAGTCTGTTCGGTTTATCAACTATTTAAAGTAAATCAGGTCACGACGTCATCTGACGCGTGCGTGGTTGACCCTCCCCCCTGTCGAATCTGTCTAGACATCTCTCTCACACTTCGTTTGCCTTACTCTAAAGACGGGAAAATGGCGTCTGGCTGTTTTTATTTTTAAAAAAACTTCGATCGTTAATATTTTTAGTAAGCGTATTTTTTTTTTTTTTAACTTTATTTTTCGTTTAACTATCGTATCAACCTATTTTGAATGTGGTAATAACTTTGGTAATGTTGCCATAGCGTAGAAGTTCATAGTTTAGCTTTAATTAATTTTTTTTTTACTGATAACAACATTTTTAAATTGTAAATTCCAACGGCCATTAGAGGTTGCTGATGTCAAGATCACGTGACATGACTCAGCGGGTTTTAAATACAAATTGACCGAAAATAAACGGCCGCGTGTATACTTTATGTATAAGAGTTGGCGGCCGTATTTTTTGGGGCAGTTGTAAATCGATTTAAAAAATATGTAATGTTTAACATTAAAATGTCACTTTTTTGGGGCCCCGCCCCCTGCAGAAAATCGATCAGTTGACGCACTTCTGATGGTCACTTTGGGCCGATTTTTCGATATTTGTCATCCGGAGGGTGGGTCTTTCATATGAGACCAAGTTTGTGAATTTTTGTTGTGTCTGTCGAAAGTTTTTAGCAGACACACAAACATACATACAAACACACACACATTTTCGCTTTTATATATATAGACTAGCGAGGGGTACCCGGCGTTGCCCGGGTGTTTTTCAGGGTATGTGAAAAAAACCCGAAGCGTAGACGACGCGCAGTTGGAAAATAGTAAAATGTAAAAAAAAAAAACAAACAGGTGCGTGTTTTTGATTGACGTGACGGCGATAGGTATTCAGCAGTTACGATTTTGTGCGGGACAGTTTTGAATAAATGGGTTTGTTTGTTTTTAAAAACCCGCTCCCTGTTTATTAGGAGGAGCGAAGACGAAGTCGACATTGACCAAACTGGCTCTGGGCCTGTGATTAGAGTCGAGGTTTGCTTTTTTTGTACTGAAAACCGAATGTAACGCGTGCCAATGCGGGAAATGTGGAATAATTAACATTTGAAAGTCAATAAAATTAAATAGAGAGGTGAGCTCCATGGATAATTCGTAGATATTACAATTTATAGATGATATAAAAAGTTTTAAAAAGTTGTGAAGCGAGCAAGCGCTTCTTTGAAAGAAGCCTTTCGTGAACATCGAGGAAAAGCGAACATACATACATACATTTTCGCTTTTATATTTATAGACTAGCGGGGGGATGGGGGTACCCGGCGTTGCCCGGGTGTTTGTAAGTGTGTGTATCGGGGGGGGGGGGGAAGTAATTATTGCTTGAACCCTGAACCTTTGACGTGGAGGTGTAAAGGAAATGGGAAAAAAACCTGGGACCTAACCATGTTGGTCACGAGAGAAGAGGAATGAAAAGCATCTTAATTTAACGTTTATAAAATGAAATTAACAGGTGCGAGAACCTTAAGTCGTGTGATGTTTGACCTTGAAACATGACGCGGCTGCAAGCCAGTTTTCGCTTGTTTTATACTGAAAAGCGAAGATACACGGGACGGTATAAAAATCTGGAAAAAATAGCGCATGAAAGTCGGGCAAATTAAATAGACAGGCGATCCCCGTTAGTAACTCTTAGATATTATCATTTAGAAGTGATATAAAAAGTTTTAAGGAATGAGCCGACCGAGAAGTCCAATGAAAAAAGCCTTTTACAGACATACACAAAAAGCGAACACACATACATACATTTTCGCTTTTATATTTATAGACTGGTGGGGGAGGGTACCCGGCGTTGCCCGGGTGTTTGTAGGTGTGTGTGTATGGGGGGGATAAGTAATAACCCTGTTAAAAAAGAAAAAAAAGAAAAGAAAACAGCAAAAAAAAAAAAAAAAATCAGAAAAAAAAAAACAAAGAAACAAAAGTGCAATCTTAAGATAACGTTGTGTGTGTAGGGGTGGGAGGTCCCAGTGTTTAGAGGTGTAAAAGAAAAAAAAAAGTTTTGGTCGGAAGGTGGGCTTGAACCCGAAGCCTTGAGGGTAAGGCAGAAAAAAAGCTTGACGCGTTACGTGTACGCCAAAGAGACAAAGAACTAAGTAGTGACAAAATGAAACGTTTAAAAAACCAGCACATTAAACTAACATGAACGTTTTCTAGGTCAAACATGACGTCATGGTCACAGTAGTCGCGGAAAAGGCAAAATGAACGAAGGATTTTTTGCTACACCCTCCCTGTACAAAACTGATGATTTTAGGGTGAAGGAATTAATGTTTTTGGCCAATATTTTAATATTTGTCGGGAGAACATGTCCAAATTCAGCATCTCCATAGCAAGGTTTGTCAAAGATTTGTTGGACAGATTCAAGAAATTGACTTCCAAATTAATCTATCTCTGGTCAGGTCTTTATTTATCCCTCCTTTATCCATACATATTTTCCCCATCTAAGTTCATGTCCATCTTCATTATCTTACATGGAAAGCAGTTATCCCGTAAGCCTGCCATTTCCACTACATTTTGTCTACTCAATCCTTGTGTACTGCAAAAGATTGAATTGCACCAAATTCCCTTCCCACAAACCGGGCAGAGGGAACTTCTTTTTGGGATTTTTCCAACACTACAATAAAGATACATAAAAATAACATTAATGTGTTCGTACTTACTATAGGGTTGTCCTTAAAATAATGCAATTTGTTGTAACGGGAATCAAGCTGAAAGTATCTCCGCTTGAAAACCCCAGTATTCTCGTCTTCCTCAATGTTGAGGAAACCACATGTGCGGCCACACTGATCTTCATATGGCATGATGAAGACTTTCACCTGGATGACATTTCAACCTGAATCTCCAAAGATCCGTTTCTCTTTCTTTCTCTCAGCGTGTAAAGTTCACAGAAAGTAGTTTATTTGTAAAGGATTCCTGAAGGTAGAAAAAAGTGAGAAATTATTTTATTTGACATAAAAAAAAAGCAAAAGAATATTATATATAATCAGCAAAAAGCAAAAAGTATACAAAGAAAAGAAAAAAAAAAAATAAGAGAAAAACAAGAAAAACAAAAAAAAGCAGAAAGTAAAGAAAAGTAAAAAAAACAAAACAAAAAAGTAAAAAAACAAAACAAAAAAAGTAAAAAAACAAAACAAAAAAAAGTAAAAAAACAAAACAAAAAAAGAACAAAAACCAAAAAAAACTTTTTCATACATTGTTTATCTCCACAAAACCAAACATTCAACCTTTTAGGAGCAATTACATATAAACAGCCTGTACCCCCCCCCCAAGAATTTCTTTAAAAAATTAATACAGTAAAACTCCTTTAATTTGAACTGCCTCTAAAGTCGGACTTCCTCTCATATGGACTTCTTCTAAACCTGGACTTTCTCTAAACTTGAACTGTCTCGTCATTGAAATTGTATTAGCATGTTTGATGCGGAGTTGCAGCAAAACTGTTTACATGGTTTAGTCAGATATTGTGCAGAAATGTTAATATTGGCACTACGTAATTAATGTAGATTAGCTATTGATAATTAATTTATACTAACTGTAAATTTTTTTTTTTTTTTTTTTCAGATTGCTATATTTAAAATAGTGTAAAACAACCCATCACAATGGCTTGCAAACTCTAACAGAAAACAAGTGACACTGACTTTACTCGAAAAACGTCAAATTATAGAAAAATTAGATGCTGGAGTTGAAAATAGCGTTATATTGAGAGATTATAAGATTGGAAGAAGTACACTGTTTTACATCAAAAAGAAAAAGGAGGAAATATTGAAGGCTGCTCCTTTCTCTCCAAATAAAATACATGTCAAAATAAGGACACTTCGCAGACCAAAGCAAGTTGAATTCAATCGAATATTGCATGAGTGATTTATAGCAAAACGGAATGCAGGTGTAGCAATATCTGTGCCCATGTTAATTGTTAAAGCAAAATCTCTTACGGAAGAGTTGAATATCACAGAAGATATGAAATTCAGTGAATGCTGGCTGAGGAGCTTTAAGAATAGACATGGTATAAGATAATTAACAATGTCAGACAAACAATGGTCTGCTGATACACATGCAGCATAAAATTATTGTGACAAATTCAAGACGATAAATTGGTTTAACACCAGAGGATGTTTACAACGCTGATTAAGTGGCGTAAATTGGAAGTGTTTACCTACAAAAACATTAGCCGGATCCGAGGAGCAGAAAATAAAAGGATTCAAGTTAAATAAAGACTAACAGTGATGGTATGCGCTAATGCTTCAGGAACTCATAAACTTAAGCTTCTTGTCATCGGCAAATCAAAATGTCCCCGAGCATTGAAAGGAGTTTTGCCTTTGCCAGTATCCTATTATTCTTCACGCAATGGATGGATGAATTAACAGTTGTTTAAAATTTTTTTTTGCAAGAATTTGTGCCAGTTGACCAGAGGCATTTCCTTGAATTAGGTAAACCTGATTCAAAGTGCTTGCTTCTGTTGGACATTTGTAGAGCACATCCCCATGAGTCAGAACTAGTGTCATCTTGCGGGAATATTTTTGTGTTCTACTTACCACCTAATGTGACTTCTCTCATCTAACCTATGGATCAAGGGATTATTTGGAACTTAAAATGTTTCTACAGAAATGATTTCATGATTAATATGATAAATAGTACTATCAAAGATGCCATATTTTCTCTCGCAAGTGCATGGAATCAAGTTCGAGCAAGCAGATTAACAAAAGCATGGGGTAAATTATGCCCAGCGCCAAAGGCTTCTGAACTGAAAGAATCAGAGAATACATCTGGTCTTGAAACCAAACGGTTACCGACCAACCATGCCGTTCTTAAATCACTTAATGCAAATGATGTTGAAATGTGGGTGAAACAAGATGAGGAAACTACTGATCAATATCCTGAAGGCAGTAATGGTGATGAAAATAGCGACAGTTCCCATTCTCTTGACCCTAATGTAAATAACCAAGAATACTCTGATGAAGCAATATCATGGGATGATGCAGAAAAGTCTATGGAGACGGTTATAAAATTTCTAGAAAAATGTCCGTACTTTAGTGACAACTATGTTTTGCAAGCAATGTCACTCCGAAGAGATATAATCATAAAGAAGCTACAGAACCAAGAAATTGTAGATTTTCGTGATCGCTTACAGAATACAATGGCAGCGCCCAAGAGCTCAATCAATGAAAATAGAAACTGCAATGAGACTCATTTAATGAATAACTAAAAAAACTATTTTACATAAATGCATGATTTCTGTAGATGATAACTTAGGTAATAAATTCCTAACAAGTAAGAGTAGATTTAATTTATTTTCAATGTTTTTGTTCATGGTGATAATATTTAACAATTCTTACTTACAATATATCGTAAACTCAACTTAATATATACTTGAAGTATCATATAGCAACGAATTTCATTTACTATTTCTGAATTCTTAGAAAATTAAAGTTAACTGCAGCACATTTTTTTTTATCACGAAACTTGAACAGCATCCTCTAATTTGAACGAAGCGGATGTTCAAATTATATTAGTAATACTGTATTTTTGATTTAAGCATGAGGGATAATTGATCCATGTTAAATTATTTCTATACTTAATAAAAAAAGTATCACTTCCGACATTATATGAAAACAACCAGGTAATTCTTATGCCTATCTTTTGTACTCGCCATTTCCAGCTAACACTGCTGCATGTTTTCACGCAAGAACATGCACATTTCATCACCGTTTCATAAATATTACAATTTATCCGCTTCACCTCACTCTCTTTGATTTGATCTCAGAATTTTTATTTTACTTATAGAAGTGAACTGTTTTAAAAAAAATAAAATATTCACATGCACATGTCAGTTTTTTAAGGTTTTTTTGTTTTTTGTTTTGGGTAAAATATAACAATCAGTAAATGGTTGGCTCCAATAAAATAAATGCAAAATCTGCATAAATTAAATATATTGATGCATATTTTACAACCGGTCTACTTTTTTGAAAAAAAAAAAAATATATATATATATATATATATATATATATATTCGCATGCACATGTGTCAGTTCTATCAGTTTTTCTTAAGTTTTTTTTTTTTTTTTTAACTATTATTGGGTAAAATATAAAAATCAGTAAAGGATTGGCTCCAATAATAGATGTAAAATTTGCATACAATAAATATATTTATGCACACTTTACAACTGGCTAGTAATAATAAAAAAAAACTCATTCATGAGAGACTAGGAACTAGTGGAAATCCGCTTTTTTCTGGATTAAAATGCAGAGAATTCAAATCTCAGATGATTATCAAATTCATTGAGGTTCTTAACTGATATGTAAAGCACAAAACCATCAAATTATGCATGGGAATTTTCCATTTGTTTTTAACTGTTATTGATTAGAAAATTCACATCGCCTTCAGTAAAAAAAAAAAAAAAAAAAACAAACAAAAAAACAGCTGAACAATTATTTTTTTTTATTTACTTATTTTTATTTATTTTTTTACTCACTCACCTTAACTCCAAACAAGGCATATCGCCACTTGGATGTAAGAGGCTACTAATTAGGGTCATGCCAAAGAAAGATTAACAAGATGTTGATTTGCGTTACATTTAAACTTCTGCATATCAGTACAGTTAAGGAAGATAGTAGCAGGAAGGGAATTCCAAAGTGTAGCTGTTTGAGGGAAGAAGCTATTCGAGTAGAAATATTTCTGGCATTAAGGAACCTCAACAGTGAAGGGGTGTGATTTTGTTGCTAAGCGGGGATATGTACATCGAGGGGACACAAATGCAATGAGTTCATCAGAGCATATGCTATTAAAATATTTGTAAACCAGGCACAAGGATGCAACATTGTGATGATGGGACAGAGGTTGGAGCTTAGCTGACAAAGCAGGGCCTATTAGATTGGCAACTCTTTTTTGGATCCTATCCAAGAGGGAGAGACTAGTGGAAGAAGCACCAGCCCAGATGTGGCAACAATACTCCATGCATGGGTACATGGTGGCCTTCATAGTGATGACCATAGACAGCAGTTAAAGAGGAGTGCTAGAACATCTTATTCAATATCATTTAAATTTTTGCTGAAATAAAAAGTGTGTGCGAATTGTTAAAACCCACACAATCCCATCGAATACATAATTAGAATATACAGATCGAATTTTCTTCAACATTTTATTGGATAGTACTTGGTGTGATATTATCAAAGGTATTACCTTTTGTACAGGCATCTATTTTTCAATTAATGAGGAAGTTTTTAGGGAATATCAAATATACATGTGGTTCACAGCCGTATGTATCTCGTGATCATTGGAGAGAATATACAACATCTAGCATTTCCAAATCGTCGCTCATCTAATACTTAATGCTGTTTAACTTTAGTGATCTAATGAGAACTCATGTGGTGATGTTATTATGCCATATATATATATATATATATATATATTTATTTCGTAATGTTTTTAGGGATACAAAATTTAAATATAGCAATTAGGAAGGGAAGACTTATGATTCATGATTAAAAGTAAATTTGTGTATGTATATATATATATATATATATATATATTCCTTTAATCTTCTCTTCAAAAAGAGGGAAAAGGAAGAGAGGAAAGAAAGAGAAATGGGGAGGCAGCTGACCGGTTTCGACCCTCGCTTCTCCAAGCTGTATTGAGAGAATTTTTAAAACAAAGAATGAAAAAGCGATTAAAATTGCATTTTATTCAATTTACGGGGAGAGAAAAAAAAGTGGGAAAACGCAGCGTTATGGTTTTATTTTACCCCCCCCCCCTAAATTGAATAAAACGCAATTTTAATCGCTTTTTCATTCTTTGTTTTAAAAATTCCCTCGATACAGCTTTGAGAAGCGAGGGTCGAAACCGGTCAGCTGCCTCCCCATTTCTCTTTCCTCTCCTCCTTTTCCCCCCTTATATTATATATATATAGTCTCGGAAGTTTTTAACCTTTAAAACTATACAAAAAAATATTTTTTATCATTCGTTAGAAAACCATCTAGTCAGTAAGTTATTTAATCACCTGAAATCACTGCATCAACTCGCTCTCGAATTTACTATAATACCAATAATTTATTTTTCAAGGGATCATCAGTTGTTTACCATGAAACACTGTTTCGGGGATTTAAACACATATATATATATATATATATATATATATATATATATATATATATGAAATAAAATGGAGGTGGAAGGACCTGGATACTCAACGTTTCGCCCGATTTATGCGGGCTTCTTCAAGAGGGATGGTCATTGACGAGAGAGTCGGAGGATTGGGGCTATATATAATGATGGGGGAGAGCAGTGTGTTTTCCTTATGTAAATTAGATGTCATATATACATGTATATACATTTTATGAGAGAAGAACTAATTAGAGTAAACTAGTGTAGTGGGTTACGTCTAAAAGATAAAATATCGTAGAGATTAAAAATTGTGTTTGGAAATATAGCGGTGATAGATTAAATAAATAAAACGACACGAGATTACGAAAGAATCTTTTTTTTTTTTTTTTTTTTTAAATTAGAAATAATTGAATTGGGATAAAATAGCGCAGTAACTTAAAAGATGGTATCTAAAAATAAGAATAGGAGGTGATAAAATGGAGTCTAAAAATAGATAATGATAAAATACAGTAAATAAGTAAAATAAAAATAAAATTAAGTGAAATTACGAATTTTTTTTTTTTTTTTTTTTCGCGTTTAACCGGTGTCTAAGTTGTTTTCTTTAATAATTATTTTCGACAGAAAGGGAGCAACGTGGAAAAAACCTTTTCTTTGCTTAATTATATTGCTGGAATGGGAGATTATAGCTGACTCAATTAAACGTCGTGTGGATCTGTTATGTATGTGTTTAAGGAAAGTTGCTTTGTTAAAGATAGATAAAGTTGCTTTGTTAAATAGCAAGAGCGATCACAAAACTCCTAACGCCATTATTGGGCACAATTAGCAATTCCCATATAAGAAACTCTGGCGACCTTCTTAATAAGATAAAAAACATAGATATGAAAAATAAAACCATGAATAGTCTCGATATAGAATCTTTATACACCAATATCCCTACCAAGAAATGTCTCAACCTTCTTTCAAAACACTTAAATAAAATAAAAATTAAATTACCTTTGCCGATAGATAATATAATTAAAATTATAAGTATATGCATTGACATGACATATTTCACATTCGATGGACTCTGCTACAAACAAAAATTTGGACTGCCCATGGGTAACGCTCTAAGTGGGGTTTTGGCATGTCTATTTTTAGAATTCATCGAAACCAGACCCATGAAATATAAATTGCCCAAGGGTACCTCCTACTATAGATATATTGATATTTTAATTTTTCTCCCTATATCTTCCAAAATAGAGAATATCACTGATAAATTAAACAAGATTGAACCCACTATTAACTATACGTATGAAAGAGAAAATAACAACTCCATACCTTTTCTGGACATCAACATCATAAATAACAATGATCATCTAAGTTTTAAAGTCCATCGGAAAGTCACGAATAAAAATTATTACATACACTTTTACTCTCATCACGATGATAAAGTAAAAAGAGGTATTCTAATAGGATTTTTTCTTAGGGCCCTGAGAATATGTAGTGAAGAATACATTGTGGAAGAATTTGAGTATATCGAACGTACATTCATGAACTTGCAATACCCTCAACATTTTTTGGCAAATACAAAAAGAAAAGCACTAAAAATTTACCATAACCGAAACCGAGACCATTCCTTAAATAGCCAGACACACAACAGACAATTAACATTACCAACTAATAAAAACAACGACACAATCTATAAGAACCTAAATAAGACAGGCATTCAAATAACAAAACTAAACTCTTTAACAATTAGGGATCTAACACGTAAAATTATAACTAATACCACCATTAACACCAAAGCCGGAATATATTCCATACCCTGCCTTGATTGTGGAAGAATATACGTAGGAGAAACTCAACGTAATTTAAATAAAAGAATATATGAACACAAAAGAGATGTAAAAAACAACAATACACTCAACGCCATATTTTGTCACATCATGGAAAACGACCACCATTTTGATTTTAACAAAGCAACTTTCCTTAAACACATACATAGCAGATCCACACGACGTTTAATTGAGTCAGCTATAATCTCCCATTCCAGCAATATAATTAAGCAAAGAAAAGGTTTTTTATACGTTGCTCCCTTTCTGTCGAAAATAATTATTAAAGAAAACAACTTAGACACCGGTTAAACGCGAAAAAAAAAAAAAAAAAAAAAAATTCGTAATTTCACTTAATTTTATTTTTATTTTACTTATTTACTGTATTTTATCATTATCTATTTTTAGACTCCATTTTATCACCTCCTATTCTTATTTTTAGATACCATCTTTTAAGTTACTGCGCTATTTTATCCCAATTCAATTATTTCTAATTTAAAAAAAAAAAAAAAAAAAAAAAAAGATTCTTTCGTAATCTCGTGTCATTTTATTTATTTAATCTATCATCGCTATATTTCCAAACACAATTTTTAATCTCTACGATATTTTATCTTTTAGACGTAATCCACTACACTAGTTTACTCTAATTAGTTCTTCTCTCATAAAATGGATATACATGTATATATGACATCTAATTTACATAAGGAAAACACGCTGCTCTCCCCCATCATTATATATAGCCCCAATCCTCCGACTCTCTCGTCAATGACCATCCCTCTTGAAGAAGCCCGCATAAATCGGGCGAAACGTTGAGTATCCAGGTCCTTCCACCTCCATTTTATTTCATATCGTCGGATTTAATCCAGCTCAACAATCATATATATATATACATACAAATTAACTTTTAATCATGAATCAAAAGTCTTCCCTTCCTAATTGATATATATATATATATATATATATATATATATATATATATACTAGCATTTCAGCCCGGCGTTGCCCGGGTGTTTGGAGGTGTATGCTGAGCAAAAAAAACAAAAGAAACAGTCAATTTTTTTAAAAACTTTGACCTCTATTATGACCCTTAACATTTGTTTTGGGCTCAAATCAAGTTAAGTTACATCCATGTCCAAGGAACCTATATCTAAAATTTCACGTATTTAGACCCAAAATTGTTGGAGGAGTTTGGTAGAGTTCTGAAAGGTCAAATCGTTGAACTTTGACCCCTTAACAGCGAAATTTCTTGCCGAAAACCGATCATATAAATTTTCCCAAATCTCAGTACCCTGTATATCAAACTTTGAGTCTGTAGACTAAATATTGACAGAGTTATTGCGTAGGGAAATGTACACACACACACGTTCACTTTTCTAGATATATAAATAGATATTTTTTGTGATCTATTATATATATATATATTTTTTTTTTGTGATCTATTATATACAAGTACAAACTCCTTCCGTCATCATTATTTCTGAATTAAATTTTTAACTCATTAAAAACAGGCAAAAGTTAAAATTAGTGCTTTATGCCAAATTGATGGTTGAGTATAGTTAAATTTGTGATCATTTTTGCATTCTTTATTAACCCTTAACTGTGCATTAAATGAATACCATAGTACTTTGTTTGCTGCACCTTATAAAGATCTGTACAAAATTTCAACCAGGTCAGCCCAGTAAATTTACGAGAATAAGTGAAATGGACAGATAAAATATATTTGCTGAGTTTATTCTTTAGATGACACGTTTTATCTTGAGCGTTATTTTCACAACGTTTTGGTCGATGTAACGTCCGATATTCTTCAAGTGCATCTTGTTGAACCCTTGAATCTGCAGAGAATTTCAACGTAAAATTCTAAGAATGATTGACATTAGGGACTGTGTCAAAGCTGGTGTAGATAGTTGGTTCACAAAATTACATTTTTTTTTAAAAAGGGAAAAGGAAAAAAGGGAAAAGGAAAAAAGGGAAAGGAAAAAAGGGAAAGGAAAAAAGGGAAAGGAAAAAAGGGAAAGGAAAAAAGGGAAAGGAAAAAAGGGAACAAAGAAAAAGAAAGAAAGAAGTGTCAAGTGACTAGTGAGACAACACTGATGATTCATAATAGTGGAATTTGAGTGGTTTGATTATTTAAGGTAGTGACTCAACAAGAATTTGTTTACATTAAACTTGAAAAAAGACCATGTTATAGTCAGCTGAAAAGCAACCTTCTAGTATTGTTTTCTACAAAGATGTAGTTCTAGGATAGTGTAAAAAAAACTTTGTTCTTGGAATTTTTGTTTTGTTTGAGGCACACACAGAGAATAAGGGAAATTGTTGACAATTGTTGCAACTAGACGAGTATTTGTTGCGAATGTTTTACTGGGGATGACCAGAGATAGAAGCTTAGTCGAGCACCTGCTTTGAAAATAACCATAGAGTAGAGATAGATTTGCAACGTCTCTTCTGTGAGAAAAAGAAAGTAGGTGAGAAAAGTTCCTCAAACAGTCGAACTGTTAAAATAGCAAACGAAGGCTAAGGAAAACAAGAGATTTGAAAGAAACTTAAGAATGCCCTCCCTCCTTCACCTCCAAGAAGTGCCAAAACGACGGGACCAAAGATTAGCAGAGATACTACATTCTGATCCGAACCTGTTGGCCATATTGTCAGTTACCTCATAATGCTAAAAAGTTATTCACACCAGTGAACAACCTATAGCTCAAGAAAACCACAATTTGCACATGCATGAAGTATCGTTGTATTTGGGCTGGTGCATCTATCACTAGTGCCTCACTTTTAGACAGGGTCAAAAAAAGTGAAGCATGCATGGTCCCTCGTGAGTGCACAGTGAACGAGGCATAAAAAACAAAAATGACTAAGTTCAGCATCCCCCCTACTTAGCCCCAAAAATCCCCAAGGGGACATCAAATCCTGGTGAAAATGAACAAATGGTGCAGTTTTAGGCCTTAATATGTGCAAATTTGAGTTCTGCACCATGCAAAAAAAAAAGAAAAAAGAAATGACTAAGTCCATTATTTGCCCCCCCCACCCCATTTAGCCCCAAAAGTTCCCAAGGCCTTACCATCTTTAAATTTGAGTTCAGCACCATGCAAAACTGCTAAATAGACATACACAGAAAATTTGACAAATATGGTAAAATAGTCCCAAAAATGGAGTGTTTTTATTAGCCCTAAAAGAGCCCTTGGGGCACACCCAAGAGTTATCATGAAGTATAGACAAACTAAATTATATAGAAATCAGTTAATTACAACTTTTCAGAAAGTTTTATAAAAATCCAAGCCATCAATTTTTTTTTTTTTTTTTTTTTTTTTTAATAGGCACAAAAGTGTCAATTAGCCATTTTAACCTGAAAGGCACACCAGGGGAGGGGGGGGGGGGAGAGTACAGTTTTCCCGGAAAATTCGTTCTGTTACTTTTTTTTTTTACTCATATCATGTTTAATGTTTGTACAAAATTTTTAAAAATTCCAAGGCGTAGTTATTGAGAAAAGTGCAGACAGATGAACGGATGAGCCGACAAGAATGAATTTACAGGTCCACCTTCCTTTTGTCCTTTTTGGGAGAGAGAGAAAAAAAAAGCCTCCAATCCAATAAGTCTTGCACTATAGGACAAGATCCAACCTCTGCTCCCATCGCCACAACATATTTCTGTGCCCGTTTTCCAAGTATGATGAACTGATGAACTCATAGCACTTATGCTCCCGCAAAATACAGACTCCCAACTAACCTTACAAGCAGCAATATCTCACCCTCCTCAGTGCTGAGGTCCCTAAATGTTGGAAAAAACTATTCCAGTAGTTTCTTCCCTTGAACTGTTAGAATTTGAAATTCCCCGTTTCCTGCTTCCCTGGCTGTATTAACATGCAGATGTTTAAAGATGTTTAAATATAAAGCGAACAAATATCTCGCTGCTCCAATTCTTACAGTCCTCTGTTAGACACGATCCCAAATAGTAACCCCTTACGTTCCAAGTGACAATATACCTTGTTTGGAGTGAAAAAAAAAGTATAGACTTCTGCTACTTGGTTTATCCAACGTATACACACGTATTCTAACCCGACTGGATTAGAAATTATCGGCAGAAAAACCTGATGTTGCTCGGGATTGAATAAGGGTCAATATTAGATACTTTTTCACTGTACACATAATATATTACATTCTTTTTTTATTTTTAATTGCCCTCTCTCCTCCTCCTCTCTTGAAATGGAAAACCCTGAATCAGTGAAATATGTATTTGAATTTTTAAGGAAGTTCTGTGCCTAGGAGTCACATAGAAGTGGAAGCACGGAACAGAGGGTAATGAAGATTTGGAATCACTTCCATCGTGTTCATTAGAAAATTATACGACTAAAATCTAATAAAAATGGATCTATTCGAAGTTTTAAGGGGATTATATCCTCATAACTCTCTGAAAGGTGCACTTGGAGATTTGGGATTATTTCCATTGTAAATTTTATACAAGAATAAGCTTTTCGGATTTTATGTAGATTCTTTAACCTTTTTTTCTATAGAGAACACACATACAAACATTGAGTTTTATATATAGAGATACTTATTAAAATGGAGTATACATATTTTTCACTTAGCAAAGTTCTAAGTAGTTTGAATAACCTGCCTTAAACGATTTCGTTATTGTTGCATATGAATTATGTAATTGCATTTCGCCAAGTCATTCAATTGACTTCCATCCATCCAGTACGGCCATAGCCGAGATTCAACTCACTACACGAGTTTGTTGTGTAATTCAAATCTTGTCCGTAGCTGAATACTTGATGCTTCGCCAGGGCTATCAAGCAAATTTTTTATCGTGACACCATCACAAGACGGGAGTGCCTACCACGGCTTAAGAGAGTCCCATCTATCCTCATACTTTTTCAGACTTGAGCAACATAAAATCTTTTAAACAAGACACATCACAATATAATCATAAAGTGTTACGAATGATGAATCTAAATTAATAAATTAACAGAAAAAGTTTTTTCATTTAATCAAAATAATTCTGGAAATATATAGGAGTTGAAACACGTGTTCCAGACAAAGTTCATAAGAAAACTTGAGTAACTGAACACTCCCACAAGATGGACCGATCTAAAACGATTTAAACAGCACTCTTATCAAGGTAATGAAGTTAACGATTATTTGTTATTTATTTTATGTTTTCAACCACCATGTATCAGGTTTTCTGCAATAAACTTCTTTTGAGTGTCAATCCTGGCTTCAGATAGTCTAGCTACACTGATGAGCTGTGATACAGCGGAACAGTACTGTATGTGGATTATAAATGCTCTCTATCT
This sequence comes from Euprymna scolopes, assembly GCF_053919585.1. Lineage (NCBI taxonomy): Eukaryota > Metazoa > Mollusca > Cephalopoda > Sepiida > Sepiolidae > Euprymna > Euprymna scolopes. Next base: position 116,166,746 of record NC_136504.1, read on the forward strand.
TGGGTTGTGCATATTGAGGTGGGGAGAGATAAACTGCCACTAGCATACAAAGCAATGTTCTTTGCGTAAACAAATAGAGCTTAGGCGTTTGGACAATGTTTAAACATTGTAATTTTGCATCCCTATCTTAACAGCAGACAAATAGCGTAACAGTGAGAAGCAGGGACTGTCACCTAGGCAGTTGAGTTTCAATCCTGGATTGAGGTAGTTTGTAGTCTAGCCACACATGAGCTGTGATACAGCAAAACAGTACTGTATGTGGATTATATATCATGCATGTGTGTGCAGGGTATCTTGTGAACTAGTGAATGGATCATAAATTTTGGAATATATATTCCATAAAATCTGAAAGGTCGACGTGTGTATAATATATATATATTATACACACACGTATCAACCTTTCAGAATTTATACAATATATATATATATTCCAAAATTTATGATCCATTCACTAGTTCACAAGATACCCTACGCGCGCACACACACAAGAAATTGAAGACTAAATAAAATATATAGGTATATATAAATTTTGTCAGTTCAATAATGAAAAACAGGTTATAAACACTACCTAGGTATTTCTGAGGAGAAACATTAGGATTTGAAATGCCTATATACGAAGAGGGTTTGTAACCCCTTTTCTATTGATGTTTCTCTTTATTGAACTGAAAAATAAATTCATATATACTTTTATTTTGAATTTCTTTTTTGTTATACTTCCTACATCTTAATAAGTGCCTATATAAAGAATCTATCAATATTCTATAAACCCATTTGAGATACATACACACGCATAGAATTCAATTCTACACAATCATATGAAACAATTTTGTTGAATAACTGAAACCGCACTATTTCTTACTGCATGAATTAACGATTAGTTATTAACTTATTCAGAGTTCACAACTGCACTATATTTATGGTTCACACATTTATTCTAAGCCTTCCCTCTTCTCCCCATTTTGGGAAAGGCCAGAAAAAACCAGACCAAATATTGGCACAGATACTACATCTTCATCTGAGCCTGTTATAGTCTCGTCATCGTTCCATCCTATAGGAGGCAGCTTGCCTGGGATCGATTTCCTCTATATTGATGAAGCTACTGCAAGATTTTAGTCTTTGTCTCACTGATTGATGACCAAAGAGTGAACTATAACAGCAGGAATAAAAATGAAGCCCTACCAGACCCAAAGGAAACACTCCCCCAGGGTTCAAACCTTGGTAGAAAAAACTGGGTGACTCTAAATAGAGCCAAAGTAGGCAAAACAAAAGACAATCTCCACTAGTGGGGCCTAGACACCTCACCTTTATGTCCATGTGGAGAGGTACAAACGATGCACCACCTTACGGAAAACTGCCGATTGGGTCCTCATTGCTCAAACCAAGACCTTCAGGAGGCAAATAGCACTGCCATGCGATGGGTTAATTTCTATTGAGTAGCTGAACGCCCCCACAAGGTGGACTGGTCCAATACGATTAAAAAGCATTGAACAAAGGAAGCTAAAATAAGGTAATAGTAGGTAATTGTTGTTCGCAATCACCATGTATCATACTCTCCACAATAAATGACTTTTTACTATATGCGTCAGTCTTTTCTATTTAATGGCACATCAAATTTTATGAGATTTTTTTTTTTTTTTTTTTTTTACAATCAGGATCAACTATAAAAGCATTAAAACCTGTGGATTTTAATTTTTTTTCGTTTGATTTTTTTTTTACAAAGAGGATACCACTTGTCAAGGCCCGGGGTTACTCGAGGATAATGGGTTAATGTGTGTACAGCAGTCATTGGGACAATAGTGTAGCAATTGTTACTAGAGGAAATTTGGTATGATTTGATTATTTAAGAGGACGCTTCAACAAGAGCTTGTTTACATTGGACTTGAAGACGACAATATTGTAGTCAGCTGGAAAGCAGACCAGAGTTCCATAGGCAGGTAGTTCTAGGAAAGAAGCTTTGTTCATGGAATCCACATTTAGGCACTGATAGAGTAGGGAGAACTTACTGATAGTGGTTTTAGCTAGATGAGTGTTATTTGTGAAAGATTGGAAAGGAGGGAACATATGGATTTTATCTGTTTTTGAAATCTTTTTTTTTTTTTTTTTTTTTTATAAATTGAACACCCTGATTAGGTTATAAAAAGACCAATAAAAAACAACAAAAAACAAAAGGATAAAAAAATGAGATAATAAAAATACAGACATACCCCCCATCTTTTCCCCCAAAACATAAAAACCAACTTTGTGAAAGTATAAGGTTTGACCGATTCTAACTCAGATGATTCTAAAAAAATTTAAACTTCAAATCCAACTCTTAAAATTTGAAAATATCCAACCGACTTCTTATATAACATAGCACAGATGCACATATGCAAATGCATGCAAAATAATAACATTGGTAGGGGAAAAATAAAACTTTAAAAAGGAAATCATGTTAGAGATGGAAACAACGTTCAAGATCACGTGAGGGGCATGGATGACGTTCCTGAGCACGTTGGAGAAGACGATCACATGAGTGACGTCACAGCCGTAAGAGGAAATAGATGTCGTTGTTACAAGGAGTTGAAATTCTGTTCTATTCTTTGTCTAGTTTGCGATTGATGCTACAACGTGTTGGTTCTTGGACAATGTTACACTTCTTTTAAAGTTTTCCAAACTGTGCTGACTCTTCGAAGATTAAAAAAAACAACATTTTTAGGAGTTCAACTCTGACACCTTAAAAAAATTCTGACTGATTCTACAATCCTAATAGAAAAGAGGAGAGAGAAAAATCTGAATTATGATGGCTATCAATAAATAGCAAGATTAATGCATACAATTAATTACCTGCCAAGGGCATTAAAAGACATCACGCTTTCAGATAAGGAAAAAGTAGGGTTGAGGATATACATTTCCAGAAAGAACGTACAAAGGTTATTTATAACTTAGTCAAAGAAACACTTGAGTAAACAAAAAAGAAAATTCATAGGGACTATAGAGATAATGCTGAAAAAGGAAAAGTATTACTTTGGTCATTGTCACGAGAGGACCGTTTTTGTTGACCCCCCCCCCCCTGTCGAAAATTGTCGATTTCGAGGTGAAAAAAATTAACGTTTTTGGCCAATTTTTCGATATTTTTCGAGCAAAGGATGGAGCTTCGATGTGATACCGAGTTTGTGAATTTTCATCGCGTCTGTCGAAAGTTTTTAGCAGACATCCAAACATATACACATACATACATACATTTTCGCTTTTATATATATAGACTAGCGAGGGGTACCCGGCATTATCCGGGTGTTTGTAGGTGTGTGTGAAAAAACCCGAAAATGTGAAAAAAAAAAACAGGTGCCCGTGAAAAAAAAAAAACGAAGCGTTGACGACGCGCAGTTGGAAAATAGTAAAGTGTGAAAAAAAAAAAAAACAGGTGCGCGTTTTTGATTGATGTGACGGCGATAGCTATTCAGCATTTTGTGCGGGACAGTTTTTAAATAAATAAATAAATCGTTTTTTTTTTTTTTTTAACTAAGTTCGGGGAAACACAGCTCCCTGTTTATTAGGGGGAGTGTCTCGTCTCGAAATGAAAGCTACCATCTGATATGACGAAGTCGACATTGAACAAACGTTACTTAGCTCTCTAGAGACCACTAGCTCTGCTGGGCCGGTGATTATAGTCGAGTTTCGCTTTTTTTTATACCGAAAACCGAATGTAACGCGTGCCGATGCGGGAAATGTGGAATAATTAACGTTTGAAAGTCAATAAAATTAAATAGACAGGCGAGCTCTGTGGTTAAGTGTGAGATATTACAATTTATGGATGATATAAAAAGTTTTAAGTTGTGAAGCGAGCGAGCGCTTCTCTGAAAGAAGCCTTTTGTGGACATCGAGGAAAAGCGTACATACATACATACATACATTTTCGCTTTTATATATATATATATATATATATATATATATATATAGATAAGAATTCTGCATTAAAATATATTCATGCGTATTTTACGACCAAGCAATGCCGGGTGGCCTACTAATAAATAAATAAAAGTGTGTTGGGGGTGGGAACATTCCCCACGAGATGAACTGGTCTTTCTGAAATCATTTTAATAAACACTTTTTTTTTTTTTTAAATCAAGTTTGTGAAGTTAACGATCAACCATGATTTTCCACCATGTAACATATTTGTTGTGGAATAAACTACTTCATTCTTTATACTAGGGAAAATCTGGTCGGGGTGGCATACTTTTGCTAATATACAAGGAACGAACATGTACTACATTGTTGCATTACTTTCCTCATCCCCAAGGAGAAGATAATGCCTGGGAGGATGGTATCATGAGAAACATATCCCGGGGTTCTATTGTAATTCAATGCGGTACAGTAGAACCCTGGGATACGGCATTAATCCATTCTAGGGTTGGGGTGGGGATCCTAAGGTGAAATTACCGTATGGCGGGGCCTAAGCAAAATTTCATAGGGTACATATTAAAAATTAGTAACAAAATACAGTACAGTATATAACATGCATGTATATAATTAAATAACATAAATAACACCGTAAAATGGAGCAAATACCGTAACCCGGTGCTGGAAAAAACATATTCCACATTGTAACCTAGACCCCCCCCCCAAAAAAAAAAAACACGTATCCTAGGGTTCTACTGTAATACCTTAAATGATAGTCTTAGAAGAGAAGAACAGATACTACACTACCTTTTCTTGAGTATTAAAAAATAGTAATAGTATAGTCTTAGCTTCAGACAGATACTAAATCTCCATTAGTAATACAAGTTAACCTTTTCTAATTTATTACAATAGAAAGACTGAGGACCTTTTAAAAAGTGCAAAGGATCAGATTCCAACGTATTTCAAAGTAATCAGAAATATGTTGATATGTTAAAACAAGTTTACGAAAATATAAATTACACAATGTTTAACGTTGTCATTACATAACACTCGGTACCCACACGTTGTATGTAGACAGTTGCAAGGTAACAAAGATAAGGAAAGAATTCGACTCACTTTTTTTTTCAGTTCAAACAGACATTTATTTACAGGTACTTCTAGAATAATGCCTCATCTCTTGTGCCAAAGTCTTCTCATACTCCAATGTGCTTAACAAGACTGCCATGTCAAACATGTAGTACTCTGTCTTTGTTCAACCATGTTTAGGACACGTCTTTCCCTATCACTCTTGGGCCACATGTGTAACATGTCTATCTCTCATTCTTGAACCATGGTTTTTTTTTTATAAAATCTTTTTCTTTGCCTCTTCCTCACTATGACGTCACCTCACCCAGGGCTCGGTCATTTGCATATGTTAGCTGTTCTACATCTGCTGCTGCTATACGTGCATCCATGCTCCGTTAAAAACAGCAGTTATGAAATCTGAAAATAACTTTAGCCTTAAGGTCTTTAATGAGCGAAAGTTATAAATATTTAGAAGTTTTATCATTTTCCGTTTATTATTTATTAGTGATTAAAAAAAAAGGGGGGGGCGAGAAGTCAGAACGTTTAAAATACTCTGTATGAAGAGCCAAAGTCATGAAATAGAGGGTGGGGCAGAGCAACTTGCTTATTTGGAATATCAATTAAATCTAAATAAGTTGCTCTGCCCCACCCTGTACTTTAATGCAATCAAATATGAGAAAATGTGAAAACCGTTTACGGCTGAAGATGTCAGGTTAAAATTTTTTTTTTTTTTTAATTCTGTGGGATTAAACTTCATGTTTACATTTTTTAATTTTCATTTTTTTTTTTTCTTGTTTCATATTGAGGTGAGACGTTTCATGAATGACTTCCAACTTCTGTGATTTTGTATGTGCCACCCACCAAGATCAAGTCGTCATCATCGTCATAAACAAATCCCATTCATGCGAGTTTTGATCAGTGAAAAATGTGGAACACTTTGGAGCATTTTAGATAACCAAGAATTGGTGAAATGACTACACCAGTTGAGACGTTATGTGATGTACTTTCTAATGGAGGCCTATAGAACAATACCAGAAATTTTCTCCAGCCAATGTACTGCTGCCAAGATAGTGTCAAGATTTTGGACATCGACCACGTCTCGCATCTACACAATAGTACAGATCGGACATATGTGCAGTATGTTGCCATTCTCGTATATGATAAGATTCCAGAGTCTTGTGAAATTGTCGACAGTTGCGTGAAGACCTTGATGTGGTAAATATACATTGTTTTATAGCCGTGTCGATTGGCCTTTTGGAATCAATTGTGTAAGCGTCTTAAAATTATTTAATTTTGTGTCTTGAAATTATGGGTTGAATCTCATCAAATTCTGGTTATAACAAACTACATGTTACAAACTTTGGGGTCAACTGTGCCTTTATATATATAAAAAATAATTTAGGTAATTTTTTTAAACTCAGGTTCACCCCAACAAGGTATATCGCTACGAGGGTGTACTTGGGCTACTCTTTGAAACCACACCTAGGAAGGATTAACAAGATGTTGGTTTACATAATATTTAAACTTCTGATTATCAGATATGATTTTATTGCAAAGGGGGATTTGTCGGGGACATGTATATCGAGGGACCACAAGGGTAATGAGTTTATCAGAGCACATTCCATCAAAAATACTTGTAAAACAGGTACAAAGATGCAACATTGTGGTGATGGGACAGGGGTTGGGGCTTAGTTAACAAAGTGGGACCTATTAGATTGAAGACTCTTTTTGGACCCTATCCAAGAGGGAGAGACTAGTGGTAGATGCACCAGCCCAGATGTGGCAACAATACTCCATTTTCTATTTGCGATCTGGTAAAGATCTAACCTTGTATTTCAGCTGTGATTTTAATGAAAAAAAAAAAAAAAAAAAAAAAAACAGTGCCCCCTTCCGAAAAAAAAAAAAAAAAAAAAAAAAATCAGCCGAGGCTGATACCACACAAAAGTCATGAACGGCCAAGAAGAATGGAAGGAATGAGAATAGAAAGAACTTACTAAATCTCCACCGGAGGAGTGCAAGGAATACTGGGACCTTAGGAAGGCTTATTGCCATCCAAATTCCAGTAAAGACTAATGGTCGTTGCCAGAAAGAAATTAATGGTAAGCGGCTGTTGCGACTACACAAAGTCATTTGAAAAAAAATGTGGATGAACTTATCCAGAAAACACCACCGGTATTATCAGGGAGTAATTCCTAATGATGCCCTGTGTGAGAGCTAATGATTTTGATTATTTGAACTATTGTTTTCATGTTGAGTGTTATTCACACAATAGTTCATCCAATGTAACGTCCGATCTTTTGCAGATGTATCCTGTTGAACTCTGAAATCTGTTCAATTTGGCAATCTGCATGGAATTTCGAACAGAACCCTATATTTAATCCACATGGGTAGCATACTTTCATTCTGTCAGCCATGACTAGGTAGAAGTCTTCAGCAATTCACATCGCCTTCAACCTCCAGAAGAGTGTCACAACTGAATTTTAATTAGTACTTTATCCATTACGCCATGAGTCCTTTCGCAAAATTAGTAGTCCAAGTAATACAAATTATCAATTCCCATCTAAAAAATTCAGAAACTCCGTGAATAATAATTTATTTAGGGAAACTTGTCATTAAGACTTCAGAAAAAAAATAAATAAATAAAAAACTAGGTCAATGGTTATTAACAGTAAAGAAATACTGATAGTAGCTTCTTCTTAGAACTCCTAGCGAGTACACCATTGTTGCAATATTTTTTATATATAAAGGTATGATTAAAGAAAATTCGAAGGTTCTAGTTATAGACACTGGCGATAGGAAATGACCAATCAAATGGCTCTACGTTCTGCTAACAACCAATCAGAAACTGGAATTGCTCCATAAAACGATATTTTAGAATTCCCACACATAATTTTTAGTATCCACATGAGAAAAATCTTTGTTCGCTGCCTGCAAAAATTTCAAGTTCAAGACTTATACAGAACAGCTACCCACCAAAAACTCCTTTTCATCTCAAAGACTTGTACAGAATAGCTATCCATCGGAAACTCTTGAAAATAAACACGTCTTTCAATTCAAAAATCATAATGTGGTTCTTGTGATAATTCAGAACGAATGCCTACATAAAAAGATGAAGCGCACAAAATGAATATTCTTATTTTGTTACCACAAAATTAACTAAATAGAATGAATAGATTGACAATTGAAAGATGAATATTATGAGAGGATTGAAAATGAATACATGACTCCTGATGAGGACGGTTTATGACAAGTATTTATTGACACTGAATTTTTAGATGACTTGTAGTTTACAGGGAAGTAATCCCATGGTAATATGTTCCACAGGAGTTTCTCTAAAAAAAACTGTTCACAGAAATTTCATTTGATGTTAGGCACAAGGAGGATAAAAAGGAGAGTTGTTTACAGTCTTTCTTCAAAATTGGAACAGCATCAAGTTGCCCATCCTTCAAAAAGTATTCAGAAAATATTGGAAAAGAAAAGTGGACAATACCGCCCCCTCCACCCACCCTCACATGAGATATACAACAATGTTTAATTAGAACAAAGATTTTGTCATATACAGACGATACACTAATGCTAAACTAAGATGGGAAATGATCAGCTCAGCATCCATATAACAAAATAAAATACTAGCAGGACCTGTGGACATTCCACAGGGAACTCATATGTAATATATTGTTGTTGGCATTCTATAGATGTTCAGTGTAAATGGAGGACGCTCTGATATTGTTGTAGTTTTTTTGTTAAAACTACAAAAGTATTTATCTAAGCTAGCACGAATGCCTGGCAAAAGCCCAGTCGTAAAGTATGCTGAAATATGATATTTTAATTCTTGCAGAAGTTAATGTCCTATCAATTTTTATATATTATAAAGTTGCGATTTCAAAAATAAAAAATATATCCATATGACTTGGGTGCATCAGCTTAAATCAAAACCGAAATAAAGACTTATGAAAAATAATATATATAACTTGAGTCCTTCAGCCATAATCGAAATCGAAACCGAAACCGAAACTTATGAAGAATTCTTAGTAAAATTATTTATGACAAGAAATAGAACATAACAATTAAACGACCCGGATGTAAGCGTGACACACAAAAAAACACACGCTATCATATTAATATATAGAGAATAAAAAGAATAAAAAGATGCTGCATATCTACACTTAAGCCACAACCAATCAAGACAAAGTAAAAATTTTCACAGCAGATCCTGAAGACCTTTAAGAAAAAGTCTGTTTTTGAGCTGGGGAAAGTTTTGGTTTTTGGTAAGTTGTGCTTGTCTGCGACAACTTCAACCAACAGCAGTATCAGAATCATCCCTAACCAAACCAGCAGCAACACCTTTTTTTGCATACCAGCAAGACCCTCAGTCGCGACCGTGACAAGTGGAGAATGATGGTTCACAGGAAGTCGTCTTCGGACACGAAGGACAGCACATGATGATGATGGGCAAGAGAAGCTGTAGACTTACTAAACTGAACCAACATCAGTAATACAAGTTGTAGACACTTTTATACCGAAATCAAACGATTCTACAAAAATAGATGACAATCCAGATGCCAATATCAACTCAGACTGTGATAAATAAAATGCCTGATCCAAACCATTGTCATATAAAATCATTTTTATAACTATCCTTGTTTCTAAATTCTACCAGAGGTTAAAGGTTCAATTCTCAGTGTGGCACAATACTAAGTATACAATTGCAAATCAAAACCATGACTAAAAGAGCAAGAGTATACAACACCTGTGGATTAAATGAAAGATTCCCTTCGAAATTCCCGTACAGATTCCCGAGTTCAAAGAAACTTTTATACTAAGAGCAAACAATTCTGTGAAAATAGATGACAATCCAGATGGCAATATCGACTCGTCATGTAAAGTAGTTTTCGTTACACTTATTGTTATATGTTTATAATCATCATTTTATAATTATTTTTTATACGTACATATAATTATTTTTTATACGTACATATAATTATTTTTTATACGTACATATAATTATTTTTTATACGTACATATTTATAATGATTGTTGTTTCTACAGTTTTGAGATGAGGATAGATAACGTATTATTTGGATTATTCAGATTCATGTTCTAAGTGGAGGTTGGAGGTTCAATTCTCAGTGCGGGCAATAATACAATTGCAAATTACCAAAGACTTCTACCTGACCATGGCTGAATGAACGAGAGCTTGCTACGCACGTGGATTAAATAAAAGGTTTCCTTCGAAATTCCCGTACAGATTCCAAAGTTTGACCAAAACTATCACCATAAGTCATTTTCTTAACCATCATTTTTTTTCTTTTTTACAACAGCCCACTCTGATGCGATTTCAATAGTTTTCAAAACCATCCCCCACCTCCTACCCCTGTCTGTGAAGATGCGTTTTTCTTCTACAAATAGATATAGTTTTTTTTTTATATCACACACACACACACACACACACACACACACACACACACACACACACACACACACACACACACACACACACACACACACACACACACACACACACACGTCTGTTTTTGTCGCGTTAACATGAGTCATGGTACACGAGACGACATATTCGCTCATTTCACCAGACCCATAGCCCCCACCCCGTAATAAGCCGGCAAGCGAATGTTAGTAAACAAGCTTCGTTATTCCATGTTACCATTGTGCTTTATCCGTTTTATGGTGTAGCATTTCAGGTTAGTTAATAAGGAAACGCAATATTGCAAAATGACCATTGTGTATTGAAAATAGTTTCACTATAGTAGTAGTAGTAGTAGTAGTAATCGTCACACACAAAGGCTTTGTTTAAATGGCATATCAACTCATTTTAGGTTATTTAAAACTTAAATCAGATGAATTACTTAACCTGCTCCTTTCCCCTGCAGCACGTGTTTAAGACAGAAAGAAAACTAACGAGAGAGAGAGAGAGAGAGAGAGAGAGAGAGAGAGAGAGAGAGAGAGAGAGAGAGAGAGAGAGAGAGACCAACCAAGTATACATAAGTGATAGGAAGGAGAAGGAAGTCACTTTTGATGAAATCTAACTTCCTTACTCCCCTCTTTTGAATTGTTTAAAGTTTTAGCCTTTAATTTTCAGAGAGAACTCTTATAAGAGCAAAAAGAAAGGCAAGATTGAGGAAAAAACAAAAGAAACAAAATGAGAGGAAGAAAAAAAAAAGGGAAGGTAAGACTATTTGGCAGACTTTTCTTACAAGGAAAACTATTTAGACACTTCACACCCTTCTGTAATGAACAAGCATTAAGTTTCTATTTTACTCATACTTGAGAAGTGCAGGTTCATAACTTTCCAAATAAATTGATTAAAATTGATCCAATAAGATAAGAACTATTTATAATCGATTCTATAAACTACGACATTATTCACCAGACAAATCCCATACTCTCCCCCCTCCCCATTTCTATTTATAAAATAATCTATAAATTCTACGATATGTTAATATTCTTTAGTATAAAGTGAAAATATTTACATAAATGTGACCATAAATTTTTAAAATAAAATGTAGCAAATTGGACGTAAAAATTAAAGTTTTATTTGTAATTTCGATCTTACATAGAATAAAAAAGAGAAAATAAAGTGGAGAGCTATAGAGACGAGACTGAAAACGAGAGAGAGAGAGAGAAAGAGAAAGAGAGAAAGAGAGAGAGAGAGAAAGAGAGAGAGAGAAAGAGAAAGAGAGAGACAGAGAGAAAGAGAAAGAGAGAGACAGAGAGAAAGAGAAAGAGAGAGACAGAGAGAAAGAGAAAGAGAGAGACAGAGAGAGAAATAGAAAAATATGGAGAGATAGAGTTTGAGGTGGCAATAGCATTTTTTTTTTGTTCCTTTACTGAAGTACCACATGAAAAAAAACTACTCGAAGACAAAGGTTAATGAGATTTTCAATTAGTGATCAACACCTCGAGAGGATTGTTTTGTCTTACATTTTGATTAGTTTCGTTTCGATAATTTCATGTAGTGAATGTAGATTAAATGGCAAAATGATAAGTAGGTAAAGAAAATTTCAGGTATTAGCATTTTTCAAGTTCAAAATGTTTTATAACAGGTTTGAATAACTCATAAAATTTTTAAAAACAAATCTTAGTTTCAGAGAAACCAATGCCATGGAGTCGGAGTGAATCGGAGTCTAAGGACATTGGCTGTAATAATTGAAAAGAGATGATGAAAAATGTTGCGGAAAATAAATGTCAACATCTTTGTTTATTAAATACTGTTAGGGTTTGCCTCCCAAGAGAAAGAGAACTAGTCTCCGAAACAGTTGCAAAATCTACTTTCTAATTAGATTTCAAATATTCATAGGGGGAGGGGGTATAGATGACTTATTGCTTTACCACCCACTCATGTATCAGGAGACCCTTATACAAACTGTTCTAGTCATCTATTACACGGCGAAAAAAAAAAAAAACTGTGGTCCCCGCCCCCCCAATCTCTTAGGTTGCATTTATCATTCTCTTTCTTGTGTCGTCCACAGTACTTGTATCGTTCTACTTTTACTCTTTTTGTCCCCTTAAGATTTTTATACCAACACACATACGCTCCCTCCATATTTTTGCTAGCCTATGAGGGTTGCTATCATGGTGAATGACAACATTCTACACCGATCCCCAAGAGAGGAGGTAATGCCTGTGAGGATGATATGATGAATGAACATCATACTTCACTATCGTCCCTCCTCCTAAAAGAAGGGAATACCTGGAAGAATGATATCATGACAAACGAACATATACTATACAACCCACTATCCACTTTAAAGGCTAAAAGGAGAGAATGCCTGGGACGATGATATGTCAAGAACAGATAAATGACCCCCAACCCCGACCCAAACTTCTCAAAAGAAAAGATAATCCTCAGAGGATAATATCAAGAGGAATATTTTAACTCAAGTAACTGTAGAGTATAGAGATTAATGTTTCTTCTGTGAGCCATCTGTCAACGTTGGCTATGTTGTACTCTATAAGGAAGCAGTCTCAGTAATATGCTCGACAGATGGGAGTCCTTGCTAAGAAGATCTGTTCATGGAAATTCCGCTGACACTAGAAACATGAGGTTTTTTTTTTTTTTGTCGTAGAAAAATGAGTTGCTATTAATGAGATTAGACCTTAGTCAAGCATTTTCTATGAAATTAACGATAATTTTATGGCATATATGGATTATTTCATAATGAATAAAGTAAGGAGTAAAGTAAAAATTGTCTCTTACAAAATTATTTTATTTCTATTGAACTATGTAGCACAATATTACTTACTGAATATTTATTAGTACTAAATTCATTTCATTTGGGTCAGTTCTTTTAAAACACAATGGACATTGTTTTCATAGAAATGTTAAACTCATTTACTGCGTGTTATTAATATTATTCCCAAGTCCAGCAGAAGGAAAGGCTCCCAAGGCCGGCAGAAGGAAAGGCTCCGCACCCAGGCAGAAAGAAAGACTCCCCACTACGGCAGAAAGAAAGAGTCCCCACTACGGCAGAAAGAAAGAGTCCCCACTACGGCAGAAAGAAAGACTCCCGACAAGATACACTTGAAGAAAGTCAGAGATTACATCGAAACTTCAAACGAAAACAGGATTCAGAAATATCCAGATCATACGAATTTTGATTATCTGAGAAATTTTAATCTGTAATCTTTATTTTATTCATTTTTTTTTTTGTCTGTACTTTTGTTTCAAAGATGAAGAAATTACTTATTTCACTATATGGTAATCAGCCTCCCTGTCCCCCACCAGTCATAAACGCTGGATGCATAGTATAGCCTTGGCTGCATGTCTCATCAGCAACCCCATTTCTGCATCAGTTGTGAGCAGCATCAATTCTCACTGATGATGTCTGCCAACAATTCTCATATTTCTGTTACAGACCCAGACGAAACAAAACCGATACAGCCATTGACTCATCAGAAAGCCTTATTACTCTACAGGTACCAATAACCAGTTCAGTCGGCATTAAATAGCATTTGCGTACCAAGGCTGACACTTAAACCGACTCAATTGTATCGTGTAGATGATTTATTTGCCACAAATATCAGATGAAGGGAAATATTTTGTATGATGCTATGTATTTTTATTTTTTACATAAAAGTTAAAACTACTATACGCATGTAAACATTATTTAAAACATTTCAGTGTTGTATAGCAATATGCTTTAATTAGATTAACTTTTTATTTATTTACTAGCAAGGGGCGAGGCGCCCGGTCGTAAGAACAAAAAAATTTTGACAGCAAAAACCAAAAAAAAAAACAAAAAACATGTGACTTCAGCCAGAATGAATACCGAAAACATAATTTATAAATAATAAATGGATACAGACATATTGAGTTTTTTCCGGTTGTGAAATAATAAATAGGGGGGAGGGGTTAAGTTCACTTTAATTCTAAAAATCAAAGATACTGTTAAAAACACTGAACGCAATTGTTAGGCAGTTTTTCTTGTTTTTTTTTTAATAAAAAATAAACATTTTTATACTGATCGTGTTAAGACAGGATTGGGGAAAAAACTTATTTATCGTGTTAAAAAAAAAAACAAAATGACGTGTGCCAGACACAAACTCGCAAAAAATAAGACTATAAGCGAGTACGCTATCCACCGGACTACGATGACATGTTATGACTACTAATTTAGCTTTTTAAAACGAAAGAGCGAAACGACCGTTGCAAACAGCGGTGAAAGTAAGGTTTTTATCTGACACCCCCTTCAAACAAAACGACATTTCTACACGAAATACTTAACGAGTTTTTCCAATTTTTTAATATTGTGTGTCAAAGAGATCGCTCTTTGTAACAGTACCATGTTCGTGCCTGCTTGATGCGAATGACAAAAGTTTTTAGCTGACATATGAACACACAGATGACTCCTTTATATAATAGACTAGCGGGGGTGCCCGGCGTTGCCCGGGTGTTTGGAGGTGTGTGGGTGTTGGGGAGGGGGTAGATCAAAACAACCTTGTTAAAAAAAAACGTTGGCCGGGTGTTTGGAGTTGTAAAAGAAAAAAAAAGTTTTGAGAGGAAGGTAGGCTCGAACCCGAAGACTTGACGCGAAGGTGGAAAAGAAAGGGGAAAAACCCTGATAGCTAACCAGCTCGGCCACCAGGGGAGAGGAAGTGAAAACTATCTTAATTTAATGTTTATAAAGTGAAATCGACAGGTGCGAGAATTTAATAAGGTCAAACATCACGCGACTTAAGTTTGGCGCTGCAAGCCAGTTTCTGCGTATTTGGTTTTTCCCCACCAAATGAATAGCAATTGTCTGATATGATGGTTTTTTCCCCCAGCATTGATCAAACATGGCGCCAAGAACACAAATTCGTTTTCAGTTTCGCTTTTTTATACTGAAAAGCGAAACGAAAAGGTGGCGATTGAAAAAAATCCCCAAAATAGCGCGTAAAAGTTGGACAAATTAAAGATAGACACGACCCCCGTTCGTAACTCATAGATATTATGATTTAGACAGTATATAAAAAGTTTTAAGAAGGAGTGACCCGACCGAGCCCCCCCCCCAAGCCATTGCCAGACATGCACAAAAAGTGCTCACACACATTTTCACTTTTATCTATATAGACTAGCATGGATACCCAGCGTTGCTCGGGGGGGATAGTTTGGACAGCTGCTATACTTTCATCAATACCCCTACAACAATTTCAAAAACAAAAGAACGGAATCGCACCCCCCCCCCAAGTAGGTGATAACCTCCCCACTAGATATTTTGTCAGAATGAATACGAGGAGAAGCACTTTTTGTCGCTGGTGCACTGACCCCCCCCTCTTTAAAAAAAAAATTTAAACTTTTCTTTCAATCAAAATAGCAGTGAGTGACTGTGCGACCATGAAAGAAAGAAATATAGCAGCTGAGTTAGAACCTAAAAGAGGAAAAGAGAAAAAGGTTACTGGCAAACACGCTTGCTCTTACAGCCACGATTGTTCATGATGTCATGATGCTGCAAAATAACGTTTCTAAACAGTTTCAGTTTGATACGTGTGTGTGACTTGCAAAAAAATGCAATGTGAAAAGTGCCCCCCCCAACCACTAAAATGGTCCAGTTAACCACCACAGAATTAATCTTTTTTTTCTAATTTTCAGATATTATGCATCTGAGGGATTGCTCTTTCAGATGGCACCAGTTTCGACCAGACCCGATGCGGCTGACAAAAGTTTTTAGTAGACATACAAAAACACAGACAGGTCTCCTTAATATAATAGATTAAACGTTATTGCTAGAGCTGCAGAGTCAGAAATTTTGGAAGGAGTCAAAGTCGAATTAATAAGAATCTGACTATTTGTTGCACATATCAGATGGCAGGAACTATTTCGTATATGGCTATGTACTTTTTATTTTTGATGTTACAGTTTACAGTAACGTAAAAATATACGCAAAAATAAAAAAATGCTATACACAATAAAACATTAATTGCGTAATAAAGTATCTCCTAGTGTTTTGTTTGATAATTTTTGTTTTTAATTTTTACTCAAACCTAAATACAAAACCTCGAAAGTATATCGTTAACCATTTCCCAATATCAAACATACCTTACACCTGAAGGTCAGAGGTTACATCGACTGAAACATAAAAATAACACTCAAGATGAGAACAGTAGTCTGAATAAGCTAATCATGGTAGTTGAAAATTTTTAAAACATGAATAAAAAAATAAGTAACAACAAATTTAAAACAATTCTTAGTACATTCTTTTTTAACCTCTTAAAAGATAATTGATTTTTAAAATTTACATTTTTTCCCCAATAAAATTCGACACACTGTTTTGTTTCTGAATAATCTCTCTCTCTCTATATATATATATATATATATATATATATATATATATATAAAAGCGAAAATGTGTGTGTGTATGTATGTTCGCTTTTTGTCTATGTCTGCAAAAGGCTTTTTTCCGGCGGGTTCTCGAGGCTGTCGCTCATTCTTAAAACTTTTTATATCACATCAGAATCATAATATCTACGAGTTAACAATGGGAGTCGCCTGTCTATTTAATTTGCCCGACTTTCAAAAGCTAAATATTCCACATTTTTGGATCACCACGTGTGGATTCGTCTTTTTCATATAATAAAAGCGAAATTAATTCGGAACTGGCATCATTGTTCCGGTCGCGATCGCTGGGAATGTCCAAAAGCAATCAGCTTTTATCAATGCGGAGTTTCTCCTTATATCAGACAATTGCTATTCAATTTGGAAAATCCCCTTTAAGTGAGGAGCTAGTCCCCCCACCCCCATCATCTTTGGGAAGCCAAAACTACCCCGCATTGAAACAAAGTAAACAAACCTCAACAGACTGCCCCACAGTAAATAAAATACTGCCAAGTCATCGTAACACTCCTGTGACGACCTCATTAAGCGGCCACCTGTCAATCAAACCTCTTTGATGACTCATTTTTTAACCCTTTACTTAACATGCTTTCCTTTCGTTCCGACCTTCATGCTTTGGGGTTCAATCCTACCTTCCTACTAAAACTTTTTTTTCTTCTTTTACACCTCCAAGCACCCGGCCAATGTTTTTTTTGTTTTTTTAAACACACACACACACCTTCAAACACTCGGGCAATGCTGGGTACACCCTCCCCACCCCCGCTAGTCTATAATATAAATCTCACCTGTCTGTTTAAATGTATGCATGTATGCCTAAAACTTTCAATAGAGATGACAGATTTTCACGAGATCGGTATCATTTTGAAGGTCGACCCTTTAGATGACAAATATCAAACAATTGGCCAAAAACATTAATTCCTTCACCCTAAACTCAGCCGTTTTGTACAAGGAGAGGTCGATTTTTTTGCCGACATTTTAGCAAGTCATCATTACTGTTGGATTGACTTTGGTTAATTTCAATGCTTTTGACTTTTGGTCACGTCATGGAGACATCGGCTAAGACGTCAGATTTTCTTTCACTTTCCTTTCCGCCTTCGTGGCACGGGTTCCAGTCTGCCTGCCTACTACCACTTTTTCTTTGCTCAACACACCTCCAAACACCCGGGCAATGCCGAGTACCCAGGCTACTGGCTAATAAAACTAGAGCATGATAAATGGATTAAAGAATTCCATTTGAAATTCTGTGTGGATTTCAGAGTTCAACAAGAATATTGGAGGTTACATCGATGGAAACGTAGTGCGAATAGCATTCATTGAGAACAATAATCCAAATAATCCAAGTGCCGAGAGTTGTTGAATCAATATGGGTTTCTTCTTATAGGAATACCAGAATCTTAATATAGGAAACTGACTAAGAGTTGGCCTTGAGACTCCACCCCGTCACCAGAGTTGAAAAGGAATTTGTTGTGTGATCCTTTAGTTTTGGAAAATGGGAATCGAGACCCCCACCCCACCTCCCTTCTCAAAGAGAATGTTTATCAGTCACCCTTATCTTCAAGCACAAGGAAAAGCAATCAAGAAGTAATTAAATAAAAATGCGGTCAAATCATAACCTGCTTTTTCTTGTTTTTTGTTTTTGAATTATAACACCCAGTATCCCCCACCCCTGACTGGACAGAGAGTGACACGATAACTTGGAGTCATAATGATGGAACACAAGATCATGAAATGTAATCTATGCTTTCAACATCCAAATATAAAAGTGGAGAACAGCTGAAAAACATTTTTTTTTTAAACTTTTATAACAACAAACTCAGGAGTGTAGTATCTGTTCTGATACAATTCATCTTTTCCCTCCTAGGTTAGTGAAAGAGAAATTTTTCTAAACAAAAAAAAAAAGTTCCAATCCAATGTGCCCCCTTTTTGAGGAGCTATGTTTTCTTCAGCTTAAAAATGGACTGTCCTTGTGGGGAGACAAGTAAATACAAACTTAGGAGGTTGGGAATCAAAAGTTAACAATTTTTGCAGGAGTTGAAAGATATCTTTTTGAACCAATTCCAGTGTTAATTCCCATCTCTCCTCAACTTTTGAATAATCTAGAACAATGCTTCAACATTTCACTACTATTTCTGCCCTTAAAATTTGTCCTTTTCGTGCCCCCCCCCACTCTTTCTTTAAATTGGATTAGCCCTTAGATTTAAAATAAAATTTAATGTTTTATTTTTTTTATTATTGAATACTAGTAAGACTACGTAGTGTTACTCGAGGCCAAAAAAAAACAAAGGAAAATAAAAAATAAAAATAAGGGTTAAAATGTGTGTGCAACACGTTTATATTAAAACTTCTTTTTCTACCATTCCTCAATCCATCTCTCTATCTTCCTCTATTTCTCCCAATCTATCTTTCCCCTTTTCAGTCTCCTCCACCTCTATCCAGCCCATTCCTCTCTCTTAACACAATGAAAATAATAAACTCATTCACTTCTACTTTATATAATAAACATCAGAAATGGCTAAAAACAAAACAACCCCCTCCCCTCTCCACCCAGTTAATCTCCAAAGAATGAATTAAATTTTAAATATTCATCCAGGGTAATGCTGATCAAAAATATACCAACTTTGTGGGTTTTTGTTATGTACTTTTTGAGTTTTATTTTGGACACAGATATACAAATTTCCTGACGAATTAGATTAGGTGAGGAGATATTTGATACTACTTCGCTACAAGATTTTGTAATGCATGATTGGATGCCAGACTATACAATGGCAGCCTTTTTCAGCATTCAGCCCATTTCTCCACTTGCTCATGAGAGCAACCAGCATGAAACATGCAGCTTCTGAAAGATATATGAATACAAACATAATATTCGACGAGTCTGATGCAAGGTCAAAGGTTGAACATTAAGGTACGCGGATGAAATTCTTTGAAGTCTTCCTGTAGAACTGAACTTCAGCACAAGAATCTCTTGCATGTCAACCAACACAGCCATTTCACAGACTTCTGCTCCGATGGAATTTCCAAGATTCATACTTTCCATCCATATTAAAAGTATCTAAGAAATTTCTTCTTTCACTCAAGTGTTTGTACCCTCTGCTTCGGTATGAAGTTTGATTCCAAGGATTTCAAAGATTCTGGTTACTCATTTTAAAATCTTTCCTTGTCTGCTGATTCTTCAGGGTCAGCATTTTTTTTTTATTATTTGTCTGATTTGTTTTAATAATTTTAATGCCTATTTCATTCAATTTTCCTGGTCTTTCAGCAGTTTTATTTCATATTTTAGTTTCCAGGTTTGAAAAGACTTGATTAACCGAGATATCAGATAACTTTTTCTTTTTTTTTTTCATGAGGGGTCACTACTTATCAAGAATAAGGGTTAACGAGTGCAAGATGATTGGTGATATAACAGCTTAGCGATCGGTTGAATTTGATTATTAAAAGGAGGTGGCTCGCCAGGACTTGTTTACATTGGACTTGAAGATGAACATGTAGTCAGCTGGAAAGCAGGCTCCTGGTAGAGCTTCACAGGTGGGTAGTTCTAGAGAAAAGGCTTTTATGGAATTTTAGATTTGAGGTCACATCCGATCTTTAAGGTGTCACTTAAATACTTCTACCCAAACATGCATGTTGCTTATATAGCACTAGACATAGAAAAAAGATTACGGTTGGTAATTCTAAATAGGAACAGAGCTGCTGCAGTAGATTATAACATAGCAATATTTGGAATGTTGGCGGCTGGGTCAGTTTGTTGCAATGTATGACAATTGCACCACATTGTAATGAAGCATTAAACTATTTTGTGACATTAATGCTTTAATCTCTTTAAAAAGCTCCTAAAAGTTTCAATCTTAATACATTAGGAAGTTATACATTACTTTAGTATTATCTATAAAAGTAAAAATGTGTGTGTGTGTGTGTGTGTGTGTGTGTAAGGACACTTCTCAACCTATATACTCAACAAATTTTTGATCTAGAGACTTGAAGTTTCGTATATAGGGTATTCAGACATGTGGAAAACTTTAATCGGTTTTCATTCAGAAAAAAAAAAGGGGGGGGGGGTTGTTAAGCAATCAAAATTGAAAAATTGGTACTTGGGAGTCATTGGATTTTATCTGTCAATTGTTTCACGGCTGTGCATGCACAAATCATTCACATGACAGCTTCCTTATGTTAAGAATAAGTAGATTGGAAACTATGGTAAGCTGGCCTAATAGTTATCGTACTTGACTCCCTGTCTTTAGGTTTTGGTTTCGATTTTAGCTAGGGTTTTTTTTTTTTTTTAGTTACGAGAAGTGATCTGTTTAGAAAAAACATACTCTCATGTGCACGTCTCAATTTCTTTTTTTATTTTTACAGGAATTTGACATTACATTTAATACCGGGCAATGATGGGCACATCTGCTAGTCTAATACTAATCATACATTACTGGATTTACTATTAGTAGCTGCATTTGCTGTTAAGAACAAAGCATCCACTTGAAAAAGTATTCCTAGTTGGATAAAGTATTATTTGAAAGTAATTAAATCAGATTCCATTTTATTGTTGCAGAAGAACATGGTGGCACAAGATGAAATGGATGTTGCAAATATTGTAGGACAGATTATCAATGGCAACATTTGATGAATAAACCAACTTTTGTATTTGGATTCTTTGGACTACTGTTTTCATCTTCAGTGTTATTTTCATAACGTTTCAGCTTATGCAACCTCTTATTTTCTTCAGGTGTATCTTGTCAAACTCAGAAATCAGACAAAGCATGAAGCCACTTTATGCAAGGAGAGCAGAGATATATATATTCCCATAAGCTTTCATCTTCAGTGTTATTTTCATAACGTTTCAGCTTATGCAACCTCTGATTTTCTTCAGGTGTATCTTGTCGAACTTAGAAATTTGAACACAAGGATCCACGGCGCAGTGGTTAGAGTACTTGGAAAAATCAATTGTAAAATAAAAAGTATGATTTTTTTTTCTCTCTAAAATAAACATTTTTACCTTAAAGATATGAACAAGATATGATTTAAGAGATCCTTGTCAAACGATATTTTTTAATCACTTTTTTTTCCTTGGAGATAAGAACGTCTTGTGAATATTATTCCATTGAAAAGAGATCCTAAGTAATAAGCAAATGTATACTTTGGTCACTCACACCGAGAACCGATGCTTCAAACCTCACGAGAATCACTTTTTACAACTGGAGCTCTATCCAGTCATAGCTGATGAAACGAGAAGTAAATAAAGGGTTCTGTTCGAAATTCGATCCAAATTTCCGAATTCAACAAGATACACCTGAAGAAGGTCGAAGGTTACATCGACTGAAACATTAAAATGACACTCAAGATGAGAACTAGTTCAAATAATACAAATAACCAATCTTCATCTCAAAAATTCAAAAACGTAAAACTATTTAAATTAAAATGAACTTAAGTTTATTATAAAAATAAACATGGTCAGAAAAAGCGTTTTTATTTCTTTGTGATGAAGTATAAAAGATTTATTCATATAGCTAAAAAAAAAACTTTTTTATTCCTGTCAAGTTGGTTATGGCATTCAATGAGGTTTCAAGTTTTGATTCCAACATAGACGCACATAGTTTCAGCTAATCATATAACGGATTAACTTTCTCAGATTACATTAATTACATAGATCACATTCAACATGTAGATCACACACTGAAATTGCAAAAAATTGGTATATATACCCTCACCTAACCCTCAACGAGATCAGAGTTGCGAACTGATCTGTGTATGAAGGTTTTATAGTGAGAAGAACGGTGCACAGGGGCAATCATACTCTCGGCCTAGATAGTCTTGATCCAGTGGCATGGAGAACCATTACGACAGGAGACTGCCAGGTGCAGTGGATAACCAGGACTTATTTGGGAGTCACCTCTTGCTCAAAGCACTCCAACGATACTTCCTGCCACCGCCTTCACAACTGTTAGATCTTCAGGTAAACTTTTCCCTTTGTTCCATTGGGAGTCAGACTTCACATGCAGTAGAGTTGACACAACCAGGTTTTAACTCACCAAGGTTTTGAGGCCACTCGGCAATCACATCTGGTTTGGCAAGCTCACCGAAACCAATACCCAGAATGTGTCCACTGTTGCATGCAACAGACTAGTAATACACACGGACGAAAAAACGCTTTGGATAATCACAAATTTCAAGGTAGTTCTACTAAAATAGCCATATTTTTTAAACCAAAGCACTTCAAGTCTTCAAATTACTACTGTTTTGTTCGGAAATGAATATACTTTCAAATGAATTAATGAATATGAATGTACATTATATATTTTAAGAGTTTTAAGCAAATAAAGTGATAAAAATGTGAACGTCATAAAATGGCGTTTTTGGTAAGGTTTTGTAATGATCCCCCCCTGTTTTCTAAAGGTCCGTAACGTGATTGTATGAAGAATTTCGTCATGAGATTTGAGAACCAATTAGAAGAGGTGTTAATCTTAATACTGTCAAGTGTCCGAAATATTTTTGACCATTTCTTTTTTTGTCGTGTTAAAAATAAGACTTTAATATGACGAGTATTGAACATTTTGAAAAAAAATTCTTCGGACACCCACTAGTAAGTAAATCAATCTTTTTACTATCTTTATCAATTAAAAGTATTATTTTATGTTGAGTAGGACCGCGGTAATTGATAATTTAAAAGACCTACCCGAAAAAAAAAAAATTGTTTCTATTTCTCAAATTTGGTCAAATGAAGTTAGTATTACTAGAAGCAGCAGCAGCTCCAGCCTGTAGAATCAGCGATAGCACAGTTGTACACAAGCACGCATTCTTTAATTTTTATTTAAGAACGAATTAAGAAAAAACATGAAAATATGAATATAAATGTTCTTATGTTTAATTAGAGCTATTTTGTTATCAGAATAACATTAGTTTAGAACTATTCGGTTTTCAGCAATCCCAACCAATTCGGCATTATGAATCTGTTGCAATTTCTCACATTTCTCGTCAAATTTAAAAACATGGTTAAAAAAACAAAATAAACTTTTGTAGATATATAGCTTGCATGCACTTTTATTCTCTAAATTAGTTTTGAACAGCGAATTAAACAATGTTTTACTGCGAACAGCCACAAATGTTTTTTTTTTTCAAAATCAAAATAAGTATCAAAATCTCGTTTATACATAGATTTGAAAAAGTTGTCAAAAAACAAATATATAACAAATAAATGTTATCAAAGGCAAGATAAGTTACTTTTCTACCTAACTGGATTATTTTCTAGTGTTTTTATTTAATGTAACATGTTTATTCAGCTCGAAAAACGTACAGTGTTTACCGATGTATTGGAAAATTAAAAATGGCGCCCGGCCCGACTCTCTTTGACATGGTAAGTTTGAGAAAAGGAGTTAAAAATAAAAAAAACTATACAAAATACTGTTAAAAACTCACCGAATATATGTCAGCCTATGTCACGGTAACATATATTGAGCGAGTTTCTAGCAGTATTTTGTCTACTTTTTTATTTTTAACTCTTTCCCCCAAACTTACCGTTTCAAGAGAGTCGGGCGCCATTTTAAATTTTCCAAAACATCGGTAAACACTGTTTTCAAGCTGAATAAACATGTTACATTAAATAAAAACACTAAAAAATTATCCAGTTAGGTAGAAAAGTAACTTGCTTTTGATAACATTTATTTGTTATATATTTGTTTTTTTTTTTGACAACTTTTTCGAATCTATGTGTATAGTAATACAAACCCTCAAAATCTATATCAATATTTTTGAAATTTTAAAAGCAGTTAGAAAACACATCAAACTACAATTAGGAAGCTTTTTATTTCGTTATTTTTTTTTTTTTCTACTTATTAAGCGAAAGATATTTTTACAACCTGCTCCAGCGTAGTATAAACGGCCTATGGAATTAACACCTTCAACCTCGAAAATAGAAATCAACAAATTTATGGAATTTTCTTTTACTTCACCTCTAATCCAAATTATGTGTGGCAAGTCTCCTCCTAAAACACTCTTTAACCCTAACAATAACACTAAGTTCGAGTGGCAAGTCCCTCAACAAAATACCTCTGTAAGCCACATACAAGCATCTAAAACAAACAAACAAAAAATAGATCCTTCCTTAAAGAAAAATACACATAAAAATAAATTGGTTAACTGTCCTAAAATGCTAGAATGGCCAGGAAATGGTGAATTATTTTACATTAAATTTTTGTGAAACTAACCGCTCCCCCCTCTAATATTGTTTTTGTTAGCTTGGTCTCTGTCAAGTTTTCAGTATGTTCACACATAATTTTCCTTAGCCCTACAATTAATTCAAAGTCCGAATGGCAACCCTCCCCGTATTCTCATTGCATAGAAACCCTCTTAAAACTACACATAATCATCTTAAAAAAAAAAAAAAAAGCATGCATATTTTCCCATAGAAAAAAAAAAGACAGTTAACTGCCCTAAAATGCTAGAACGACCTGTAATAGGAAATTATTTTACATTCAATTCTAAAATAATTTGTTTATCTTTCATTAAAGTTTTTCATGGCATTTTATACATAATTTCCTAAAAAGGTAGAATCACATTTTGGAGGGGTAGTCAGAAGGAGTTGAGTGGGATTAAACAGAAGGTGTTAATCTACAATAATACCAAAGAAATATTGCAATATATTCATTTTTAAATGGTCTTATGTTTAGATTTAAGTTTTTTGTACATAAAGCACATTACAATTCAACTTTGAGTTCTCCAACTTCTTTTCTGTTTATGGATACATGGCATTTTTAAGGAATTGCTGCACATTTATGCACATTTACTGCAGATTATTTGGAAACCATAAACTTTGGGAGATTTTCAGTTGCATATTCTGATTCCTTGTACAAAAATACACTTATATGGTAAATTTCATTTCTTAGTCTTGTGTTTTAACAAAGATATGACATTTTTACTGAAAAAGTAGTGTAAAAAATGTGACGAAACGCATATGGTCTTAAAGAGGGAAAAATATGCAAACGTGTGAGGCACAAAAATAGCCATAACTTCCTTAATTTTAATCAGATTTTAAAAATTTAAAAAGATTCTTTCTTAGCTCATCAAGCTCTTTCTATGCATATCAATATTGAAATATTTTAAGCTATTTCAATTTTTTCATGTGTATTGCTAAACAGACAGCTACTGAGAGCCATAAGTGAAAGTTGAGCGTCAGGTGAGATCCAGTGGCAGACAAACTGACCTAAGAAAAGGTCCAAGCGAGCCCCCCACCCCCTTACCAAAGGTAATAATCGCTCCCTGAACACCTCATAAACAACAAGATCTATGAATATTCATATTATCCAAACTTTTTTTTTTTTTTTTTTCTTTTTTTTTACATGGTAGTCACCACTTATGAAGGCCCGGAAGCCACTCGGAGATAAAGGTTATTGTTTTTTTTACATGGTAATTTCAAATTTCCTACTCGCAAGTCCAAGTTAATTATGCCACATAATAGCGGGTAAATATTTATTTGACTTCGAATTTTGAAAGCGGATTAAACATTAGTTTAAAATTATATATATATATATATATATATATATATAAAAACTTCCTTGCAGGAATAAACTTGAACCCTTTTTACACACACACACACACACACACAAAAAAAAAAAAGAAAAAAGAAAGTGAACAAGTTAAAACTGTTTGTTACGGAAACTAAAGAGCTGTCCCAAATTTATGAACACAAGTTTTATTGACCCTTCTACACTATTAGGAGGAAATTTTGTAGTTGATAAATGGAGTTTTCAGATAAAAACAATGGTTTCAACTGATTTTTCTCTCAATTCTAATAAGTTGCAATGGTAGTTCCCAAATTATGAAGTCGAAATTACCTGAATATTACTGAATTATTAAAAAAAATAATTTTAATCATGTTAGTAGGTGAAAAATTTTGGCCATCTTGTTTAAATCGAAACGGAAAATTACCTCCCTTTTGAACTGTGTCTTACAATAGTTCAGATCAAATTCTATTTTATTTTCTTAATTTTCTACCTTATCCATTTTCGTAATTTTTGGATATAACCATCTTAAAAATACGAAGAATACCTAAATACCATTGTTTTCATGTGAAATTCAGCATTTCGATTGCCAAAATTGCGTCCTAATAGTGTAGACGCGCTGTTTTATTTATTACTAGCGGGGGTACCCGGCGTTGCCCGAGTGTTTGTTTCCGGGGGGGGGGTAAAAAATGTTATGGTAGGTAAGTAGGAAGGATCAAACCCGGAGTCATGAGTAAAAGTAGGAAAATAAAGTGTGAAAAAAAAAAAAAAAAAAAAAAAAAAAGAAAACATCTGCAACGTTAACAGTTCGGCCACCAAGAAAAGTCCATTCCAGTTGTTTAGGAACAAAAAAAAAAAAAAAAAAAAAAAAAAAAAAAAACGACTACGGTAGGTCGGCGTGAACGTGAAAATATAATGTGAATTGTCCAGCACGCTAACCACTACGCCACAGAGCACTGCAGCTTAGTTTAGTGATTTTAAATAACTTCACATGAAAGAACTACGAAGCCAAACCGGTGTTCTCTTCTCAACTGTTCCTTGTGAACGATCCCCAAACGGTGTTAAGTGGTGGCAGGGGGAGGAGGAATGTATAAGAGAAAATATTTTACCACTTCCATTGATCTTAACCGATTTTGGCCGTGACTTCTCAGCAGAAAAAGTATAGAAATCTAAGATTATCGAGGAATTTGAGAAATAAGCCTATAACACACCTCAGATATTGTTCTGCCGTTTGTGCATATTATATTTGCATGAAATATCTTGATTTTTAATCCTATTAAGGTCAAAATCAGACGGGAAAAAATGAGTTCATTCTATTTATATAGAGATTAAGAGAACAGACTGGAAAAAAAAAATCTCAAAAATTTATTTAAGTTTTAAATTAAAAAATAAAAATTTTCCAACTTTCTGCCAAAGAAAAAAAATTTTTTTTTTTTTTAGATCCTTATATTTAAAAAAAAAAAAAAAAAAAAGATTCAACAGTGTTTGCTATATTATCAAGAAATAGAATTGTAAAAAAAAAAAACAAAAAAAAAACCTTTTAATCTCATTTAAAAATTATTTGAGAACGGATGCATTTTATTTTCACGTGTGAATATATAATCAAAATATAAAACTTCAATATTTTCCCGGCAAAAAATATTCCCTTTCAATTGCATGTGTCCAAATGCAAAATAATTTTTTTATCTTTTGGAAAATAAAATAAAAATCACTTTTGGACCAGTTTTATGAATCTTGCAGCAATTTCTTTGAGAACCCCCCCCCCCGAAAATGTTCATTTTTCATAATAGTCGGTACTGTGGGTCAGTGACCTTAAGGCTACACCTGTGATGTTGGCAGGTCACATGACCTGGTGACACAGCTTGCTATATTTACATCGGTTTCTCTTCAGCACTCCTTGTAATAAATCTGGATGTTAACCTCTCTATAGTTTCACTATATGTAACAAAAATACAATTTTATATCTTTGCATGAGTCTCTCTAGTGAACAAGTACTACAGCTCTAACTAATCAACCTATATAAAAAATGGACGATTTTGACAGATGCTTCCATTTTATGCGCAGCTTTGTTCCTAGCACAGAGTCTTGCCAGAGTTTGTACAGATTTTCAATGCCCATTTTCAAGAATTTTTTAAAAGTTTTTCAAGGCCTTCTCCGGACAAAATTCAAGTTTTCAAAACAATTTAGGGTTTGTTTTACAATCCACAACAATTCAAAAAAGTGTTCAAAAATCAAATATACAACAAATGTTACCTTTACAACCTACCTACATCATTTTTTTTTTTTTTCGTGTTTTCAAGTCATTTTATCTCAATTGAAGATGATGAAAGAATGACTCACAGATGATGGAGCATATTGAACATGCAAGTTGCATCATCTGTCGTTATTCAAGTCACTTTCGTTTAGTTTTCAACTTCTCATAAGCATGTGTCAAATATTCTCTAAACCACTCAGAAATTTTGATTCTTTTCATTTTAGTTTGTCATTTTTTGCCTGACAACTTCAGCATACAGACGCGCATATATATATATATATATATATATATATATATATTAGAAAAATGCAAGCATGAAAAGTAATATGGTTTGTGAGATTTTCTCTCACAAGGTTTTTGCCCTCAGCAGAATGGAAAAAAAACCGAACAGAAATTTCAACAAGCTCACCTTAAAACTTCAACATAAATTTTATTAAAGTAAAAAAGGTGCATGGTTGCAAAAAGATGCGTCATCTTCAGCTATCGGCCACTTTGGGCTGGTAACGACCCCGAAGGGAATAATAGTTTGCCTTCGATAAAGCCTGGGTAGAATTTCTGCTGATGAAGTAGTGTGCAGGTTGGAGATGTAGAGGTGTCTTCCAAGATGGATGCTGCTAGCCAGGCCTGCACGAGGAGTCCTTCGCTCAGTCCAATGGTGGACAAGGCAGGTCAAACCGTAGACCTTAATTTCGTCTTGACAGACATCAAATTGTAGCACAAGCGTGCAAATATAATTTACCCTACTTAAGGGCATTGGTAATTGCAATGATAAAGTTCCGCTCCACATTTAGCCATTAAAACGTCTCAAAGCAATAAAGTATTTTTCGCTGCCTCGATTAAAATGAGAAAGCCATGCGTGTCCAACTCTGCGTCTTTTTGCATTCTGGTTTGAAAAAGGGAATATTGGCGCCAAGAACATTCTCAGCAGTTAGTTATAACATGCACTTTGATTGGTTAAAATAAATCCGTGGGTGGAGAAACCGTCGAATAAAAAGATTGCTTATTTCTGCAGAATTTCTTACCAGTTAAGTTCAAACATGGAAAAAGAAAAGGACAGGTTATTTTAGTAAAAAAAATATAAATTTATAACTTAAAATATTGCAGCATTAAGAATTGATTATATAATCTTAAAATGAATTTTAAAAAAAAAAGTCTTAATGCTACAATTTTTTTAAGTTATAAATTTTCCATGTTTAAGCTTAACTATATCATTTTTCATGCTCGCATTTTTCTATCCATGATTTTTCTAGGCTTCCAGTAAATTCAGTTGTTCTTTGTTTTATTTCAGTCTTATTTCTTTTTGCCCCTTAAGCATAACATACACATATGTAATAACAATGTACGGCTATCGTCTGCTATCATTCTGTTTCACTTGTTAATTCTCTTTTTGTGAGAGCCGTGAATTAATAGCAACACTAGTCACTGAAGCGATGTGGTTGCTATGGAAACTAGTCATAAAACATGTTGCTCACTCCCTTAAGATTTTTTTTTTTACGATTTTGAACACCACTAAATTCATAACTTTTGTTTTACTGAACGAAAATTGAAAAAAAAATTTTCACAATATAACTGAGAAGGTGATAACTGTAATAATTGTTTGAAATTTGGTTGAAAAAAGTGAGCGGTGAAGCTTTCAAGCAGTTTTAAATGACTAAAACTGCTACTTAACCATATATTCAAACACTACCGTCTTTGATGTGTGTATGTGTAAATGTCTTTTTTTTTTCAATTATTTTTCACTTTTTATTTATAATAGTCTTGAATCTCAATGTAATTATAGAGCATATAACAAATGCCAAAAGTCTATATTCCAAATTTGAAGAGGTTGACCATCTTACAATTTATTCCTTTAAGTACGCCGACATGCACAATCTTTGACAGCAAGGCATAATAAAAGAAATAATAAAAGGAAATTGCAACTTTTCCAATTTTCGAATTTTTAATCATGTCCATATGCATCTATTTTCTTTTGATGAATTGATAGATGCTTTTTCTTCCGACGAGTTAAGGGCAGAATAAATTCATTGATTGATATAATAGTTAAGTGAATGATTTTGCACTACGAAACAGTTGCTGTCAAATTATGCATGTCAATTATGCATGTAAAATGATCAACATCTTGAAATTTGGAACATATATATATATATATATATATACATACATACTAGCAAAAGTACCCGTCGTTGACTGGGTTCAAAAACAGCCTACAGAAAATGGACTCTGATTTATGAAAGTATGATAGGTTATGAAAAGGAAGGGTTGTAAATTTGGGGGCATCAAAAACAAAGCAAAATATGATGAAAGTAAAAATAAAATAGATAAACCCCATAATTTATTATACCATACACTTATCACAATGTTCTGTGGATCTATATTAAAAAAATCTTGTTAAACTTTGTGACATATTTCCATTCTATGGAGGCCAGGCGCGAACGCAGACCCCACACCATCCCTATTTAAGTTAAAACATACTTATCAAATTATTATGTACATCTATATCAAAAACACTTGTAAACGTTTTTTTTTAGTTTTTAAATTTTTTTTTTTATTTCCATACTTTGTGAACCAGGCATGAACGCAGACCCCACAGTTTTAATGAACCACCGTCCTGCCAGATCAAACATACCCATTCCTGTGTCTCGATAATCTTATATCATTATATGTAAAAAAGGAAAAAAGAGAAAAAAGGAAAAAAGAGAAAAAAGGAAAAAAGAGAAAAAAGGAAAAAAGAGAGAAAAGGAAAAAAGAGAGAAAAGGAAAAAAGAGAGAAAAGGAAAAAAGAGAGAAAAGGAAAAAAGAGAGAAAAGGAAAAAAGAGAGAAAAGGAAAAAAGAGAGAAAAGGAAAAAAGAGAGAAAAGGAAAAAAGAAAAGAAAAAGGAAAAAGAAAAGAAAAAGGAAAAAGAAAAGAAAAAGGAAAAAGAAAAGAAAAAGGAGAAAAGAAAAAGGAGAAAAGAAAAAGGAGAAAAGAAAAAGGAGAAAAGAAAAAGGAGAAAAGAAAAAGGAGAAAAGAAAAAGGAGAAAAGAAAAAGGAGAAAAGAAAAAGGAGAAAAGAAAAAGGAGAAAAAAGGAGAAAAGAAAAAGGAGAAAAGAAAAAGGAGAAAAGAAAAAGGAGAAAAGAAAAAGGAAAAAAAAAGAAAAGTAAAAGGGAAAAAGAAAAAAAGGGAAAAAAAGAAAAAGGAAAAATAAAAGAAAAAGGAAAAAGAAAAGAAAAGGAAGAAAAGAAAAAAGAAAAGAAAAAGGAAAAAGAAAAGAAAAAGGAAAAAGAAAAGAAAAAGGAAAAAGAAAAGAAAAAGGAAAAAAGAAAAGAAAAAGGAAAAAAGAAAAGAAAAAGGAAAAAAGAAAAGAAAAAGGAAAAAAGAAAAGAAAAAGGAAAAAAAAAGAAAAAGGAAAAAAGAAAAAAAAAAGAAAAAGGAAAAAAAAAGAAAAAGGGAAAAAAAAGAAAAAGGAAAAAAAGAAAAAGGAAAAAAAGAAAAAGGAAAAAAGAAAAAGGAAAAAAGAAAAAGGAAAAAAGAAAAAAAAGGGGGAGGGGGGAAATTGTAGAACCGCAAGCCTAAGTCCTAGAGTGGTTGCCAGTCGGATTAGTGTAAGTCCGTCTTCATTATTATTTATCAAAATGACTTATTTAAGAAACAGAAAAATATTCTGGTGATTTAATTTTGTAATTAAATTATTTTGAAAATATGGTGCGTTGATTTGAAATTGGAAAATAATTTACAAAATAATGCCCAAAAGTCACATTGACGAAAAGAAGCACACACAATTGCTAACAATTTATTAATATAAAGAATAAATTTTAATTTGTAGAAAAAAAGAAAATCAGTTTTTATTCAAGTTTGGAAATAAACTTTGAAATAAACAGATTAGTTTGCCGAGGAAAAACTACTTAATAATTCTTAACTAGCGTGAGCTATGGAAATTCCGCGGTGGCATCTTTCATATGCAATATATATTGCTGCTGGGCATTCTGGAAGGTCATCGTAATTGGAGACCTCGCGATATTATTGTACCTATTTACTATGCCTCCCCACGGGACAGAGTTAGACACCAGGGTCGTTTTTTAACGTGGAGAAAAGGTACAAAAATAAAAATTGTCTCAGTCGTGAAGGATTTCTCCTCCACCGAAAGAGAACAAGAAAATGAAGTGCAGCATCTGAAGAACAGATACTACACTTTGATCTTGTCCAAAAGGCCAAGGGCTAAATGTCGCGATATTATTGTAGCCCTTTTGTTAAAACTGTAAAAGTATTAATCTAAGTAATCTGGTTAATCTAGTGTCAGAATATATCTGGTTATTATGGTTAATCTCCAATATGTTTTATAGGAGTCTGTGACATATTTCGCCTGGCGCGAAAAAAAACTCACAATATCCTATACCAAAAAGGTATATTTTAGTTTCACGTATGACCCAAACGCGATATCATTTTTTTTTTTTTTTTTTTTTTACATTGCGTCTTCGATAATCGGGAGATCCTATTTATTAAGAAAGGGGGATAGCAGATGATAACATACTACAAATATCAAATTAGCATATCTATATTCTAATTTGATGTTTGTAGTATGTTATCACCTTTCATCCTCCTTTTTAATAAATAGGATCTCCCGATCGAATAATTCATAATCTGAAAACTACCACACGCGTACGTACGTTAAAGGTACTACAGTATTCATTCTTATTCTGAATTCACATTTTTTTATGTACTTAAGATATTTGTGCAGGTAGAAATACAATTTGACTAATGGCTAGTAAGAATGTTATTTAATGTTTGGCAATAAATGATGATTACTTGCATGAAATTAAATACAAGAAGGAAAAAGCCAGAAAGTTCAAGAAAATAAGTTGAATTTTTTTTCTTTTTTTTTTTTACAACAAATATTACAAACGCTTAAAGGGTTGGGTTAGCTGCCGTTGTGAAAGGCCAAAACATTTTAAGGGTAACTTGAAATCCTGTTTCCCTTAACAAAGGGATAATATTGCAACAGGAGATCCCTGCTGGGTGAGTCACCTTCAGTTGTTAGGGAAATTCCAACTGATAGGTTCAACTAGAAGAGAAGAGAGGGAAGATAGATAAGAAAGAGAAAAAGACAGAGGAAAAGAGAAAGACAGAGGAAAAGAGAAAGACAGAGGAAAAGAGAAAGACAGAGGAAAAGAGAAAGACAGAGGAAAAGAGAAAGACAGAGGAAAAGAGAAAGACAGAGGAAAAGAGAAAGAGAGAGAATGAAAAAAAGAGAGAATGAAAAAAAAGAGAGAGAATGAAAAAAAAGAGAGAGAATGAAAAAAAAGAGAGAGAATGAAAAAAAGAGAGAGAATGAAAAAAAGAGAGAGAATGAAAAAAAAGAGAGAGAATGAAAAAAAAGAGAGAGAATGAAAAAAAAGAGAGAGAATGAAAAAAAAGAGAGAGAATGAGAAAAAGAGAGAGAATGAGAAAAAAAGAGAGAATGAGAAAAAGAGAGAATGAGAAAAAGAGAGAATGAGAAAAAGAGAGAGAATGAGAAAAAGAGAGAGAATGAGAAAAAGAGAGAGAATGAGAAAAAGAGAGAGAATGAGAAAAAGAGAGAGAATGAGAAAAAGAGAGAGAATGAGAAAAAGAGAGAGAATGAGAAAAAGAGAGAGAATGAGAAAAAGAGAGAGAATGAGAAAAAGAGAGAGAATGAGAAAAAGAGAGAGAAAGTGAGAAAGAGAAAGTGAGAAAGAGAAAGAGAGAAAGAGAAAGAGAGAAAGAGAGAGAGAGAAAGAGAGAGAGAGAAAGAGAGAGAGAGAAAGAGAGAGAGAGAAAGAGAGAGAGAGAGAGAAAGAAAGAGAGAGAAAGAGAGAGAAAGAAAGAGAGAGAAAGAAAGAGAGAAAGAGAATAAAAGAGGAAAAGAAAGAGGAAAAGAAAGAAAAGAGGAAAAGAAAGAAAAGAGGAAAAGAAGAAAAGAGGAAAAGAAGAAAAGAGGAAAAGAAGAAAAGAGGAAAAGAGAGAAAAAGTCTTATACTCTCCCATGTATGAATAAGCGATAAAGATTATAATTCATATTTTCAGTTGGTGGCGATTTCAAAATTAGAATTGATGTAAATGAAAAGATATTTAATAAACAGACCAATTTCATTTTTGTTTACATTTTTAATAGTTTATCAAAAAAAAAAAAAAATGCTTGCTTTCTCTGCTTGGGGTCAAGAAGAACCGTAAAATCACCGTAAAAAAATCTATTTCCAACATTCTTAAATAGTTTTCACTTTTCATACAATTCAATATTGAATATTTATAACCTTTCGGTTTAACTTGTCAAAAATATTTTTTAATTAGAATATCGAGATTCAGTGTTGCATAAAATGATCCTCCAATTCCGGATTATTTTAACAGTTTACCAACTTTTTTTTTGCTATGGGAGAACAAATTCTGCGCTTTTTTTCCGAGATGAGGTGGAGATTCTACGTTTTTAAGGCTATTACGTGTGGTTTTTACGATCTTAACAACCGAACAATGGTTGATAAGTAAAAAAAAAAAAAAAAATTGTCCACTGCCCTTAAAAAAACTTGATATCAAACGTTCAATTAGGAAGCTTCCCTCATTAAATTCTGAAAATTTTAAGAATCGACTTATTTTTCTTCCTTTCCGCCAAGTTTTTCACATGTAATCGCCTACAAAATGTCGAATCTCATTTTAGGAGGAGAGGAATAACCGATCGTGTTAATCCACATATTTACCAAAAAGGTACAAGATTTGTTTCGCTTTTTACCGAAGAAAAATAAAATATTAGTTGCAGCAGAATTCGTGTACACACGCGAACAGATTTTGTTTGAGAAATTTTTCAAGTAGGAAAACGAATATAAAAAATACAGAAAAACAAAAATAAAAAAAAGTTAAAACTTTTTTTACATATCATTTATGATGTAAGGTAGATTTATTCATTCATTTTAACAAAATTGTAAAATTCCACCCCTCCAAAAGAAAAAAAAAAAAAAATCGTCACAAAACACTACAAAAAAAAAAGTTTATTTAACTTACCAAACAATTTGAAAACAAAACCGAAATCATTATTAAAAAAAAGAATACACTTGGCTACTTCAATCGGCGTGGATGGAGGCTTGTTGTCCTGGTAGAACAAAAACAACAACTATGGCGGTGGAGGGGAGGAGAAAGGGATGCAAATGTCATAACGACAACAAGTCACAAGGAAGGAGACAACCAACAAGTGAGACATGCCATAGCAAATTTGTATGGGCGAGGAGGGTTTTTGCTTTTTTTTTTTTTTTCCTTCTTTAGAAGGACGTCAGGAGGAGGAAGCGCTTTTTCATCAGAGAAACGAGAAGACGGGAGTTACTCAGCCTGAGACACGTGTGTGTGTTTACCCGTCTGCCGCCTCTCCCCCCCTCTCTCTATTTGCCTCTTTCCCCCTTCTTCCCTCTCTCTTACTGGTTTGTGTCTGAAACGGCTGGAAAAGCAGCAGCAGCCGTAACCGACATAGTATATATATATATATCCACATACTAATAAATATGAGATCCGAAAAATCAAAAGATTTTTGTTTAAAAATATAAACAAAAAGCCCCCCTCCTCCCGAATTATATATATATATATATATATATATATATATATATTCCCCCCCCCCCCAGATTAGGCGATTTCCTTTTGGTTTTCCGAAAAGGAGATTCATTCATGTTTGCACTGCAACAGCAACACGCCTTTCCCATGAGGACAGGTTTGAAAGAAACTCGGAAAATATCTTGCGACGACTATGGCGGACAGAAGCAAACACCTTTTCGTCGACACTCTGGTTACGATTAAATTTTGCCAGTTTTGTTAGTTCAGTTCTCGGTGAGAGGGGGGGGGGGCATATTCCCTAGCATTATCTCCTTTATGTGGCGACGAAGGGATTACTTCATTCGTTAAAGCGTGGAAGAAGGGTGGTATCGTCGATCGCTTAAAGCGTGCTCACCAGCGAATTCTGACGGGTCAAATCTAGAAGACTTATTTCACCAGTCACACGTTTACTCTATCAACTATCCTACTTTTTTCAAAATAAATACATAATATGCAGTTTACGGGGTATTATTTTACTTTAAGGCCCGTCTCACGTCCGTCTATAACAAAATATTTTTTTTGTAGATTTCGGTGTGCTAAAAACGAATCTGAAAACCGTTTCCGTCGAGAAAAAATAGTTTTCATGATATGAAGAAATGGGTTTGTATTACTGTACACACAGATTCGAAAAAGTTGTCAAAAAACAAATATATAACAAATAAATGTTATCAAAGGCAAGGTAAGTTACTTTTCTACCAAACTGGATATATTTTTCGTGTTTTTATTCAATGTAACATGTTTATTCAGCTCGAAAAACATACAGTGTTTACCGATGTATTGGAAAATTCAAGATGGCGCCTCACTCCCTCTTTAACACGGTAAGTTTGGGAAAAGGTGTTATAAATAAAAAAATTAGAAAAAATATTAAAAACCTGCCGAATATATGTCAAGCTATGTCACGGTAACATATATTAAGCGGGTTTTTAACAGTATTTTATCCAGTTTTTTTATTTATAACACCTATTCCCACACTTACCGTGTTAAAGAGGGAGTCAGGACGCCATCTTGAATTTTCCAATAGACACTATGGTTTTCGAGCTGAATAAACATGTTACATTGAATAAAAACACGAAAAATATATCCAGTTTGGTAGAAAAGTAACTTACCTTGCCTTTGATAACATTTGTTATATATTTGTTTTTTGACAACTTTTTCGAATCTATGTGTACAGAAACCCGAAGAAATTACTTTTTCGAAAAGTGGGTGATCACTTTTCCATGTAAATTTAACTTAAAATGAGTACCCACTTTCTGGCCAATTGAGAGAGGGAGCATTTTTTTGGTGTGTTTATTGGCTAAAAAGTTTTTTGATTTCTTTTGCATGGTATTAACCCCTGAACTCTGGAACTATTTTCCATTTAACAGCCTATCCTTCGTTTACGCTACGCGCGAACAATAAACGAAGGCTGTTAAATGTGCACTCGCGTACCAAACTGCCTTGTCACAGTGTAGTATTGGCGAAAAATTAAAATTAGACGAAAAGCAAGTAGTTTTCCAAATATTAAACCATGTAATTCTATGCTATCACGGGTCGCCATTTTCTACGCGCAAGCGCGCGCACATGGCCTATGCTCGCGCGTAGCGTAAACGAACGATAGGCTGTGAAATGGAAAATAGTCCCAGAGTTCAGGGGTTAATGCGCTTGCGCGTACAAAAATGACCAGCCGTGATAACATAGAATTACACGGTTTCATGTTTGGAAAACTACTTGTTTTTCGTCTAATTTTAAATTTTTACCAATACTACACTGTGACAAGGCAGTTTGGTACGCGAGTGCACATTTAACAGCCTTTTTTATGCTCGCGCGTAGCGTAAACGAAGCCTAGGCTGTGAAATGGAAAATAGTCCCAGAGCTAAATGGGGTTAATACCATACAAACGGTAAATTTGCGACGGAAACGGTTACCATATTCTTTTAAAGCACACCGAAAACTACAAAAACCTTTTTTTTTCTATACAAATGTGAGACGAGCCTTAAAGTAAAAATACCGATTTTTCTTTTTTAAATTTCCTCGTGTCTTTATTAAAAAAAAAAAAAAAAAAGAAAAGAAAGAAACCTTTTTAGTCAAATAAACACTAAAATTCCCATTCTCTCAGGTGGCCAGAGAGTGGGTACTCATTTTAAGTTAAATTTACATAGAAAAGTGATCACCCACTTTTCGAAAAATTTCTTCATATCATGATTGAAAACTATTTTTTTGCGACGGAAACGGTTTTCAGATTCGTTTTTAGTACACCGAAATCTACAAAAAAATATTTCGTTATAGACGAACGTGAGACGGGCCTTAAATGTAAAATTTTACCGTTTACGGACCGTGCTGAAATATTGTTCCTATTTACTTGCCTCCCCATGATGGCAGAGTTAGACACAAGGTCGGTTTTTAATGTGGGGAAATTCAGCTCTCCAAAAAGGGCACTCTGGATGGAAACAAATAAACAAAATGCCTTAGTCATGAAGGGTTTTCCTCCACTGACCGAAGCCAACAGATACTATTACTACACTGGTCTTAACATGGGGTGGGGGTTTGTTAGTCTGTATTTTCAGTTAACAATTTAATAAAAGATACCGGGGGGAAAAAAATTCTTATCTGAATAATAAAAATAAAAAAAAGCATGGTCGATAAACTGCAGGTGTACCCTAAAATATTAAAATGAATTTTATTTACAATTTCAAATGGCGGAAAGTGAGACAACAAAAACACCCCACCGCAAAAGCTAAGAAAAAAGTGGTAGCAAGATGAGACAATAGAATCTGAGAATTGAGGCGAAGTTGAGTTAGGGTTGATTAGGGTTTTTAAAAAGCCTAAAGCCCAACCTTCAGTCACACTCTGGCCTCGTAAGTGGCACGCAAAAGTTACAGACCTCCATGACGTCCCTGCTCTTCAACTTATAACTACTTTATTTGTAAATAGTTGAACGCCAACTTATTTTCTTATTAGGTAGCCACCAAAAATGCGCTAATCAGCCATAGTGATCGAAATTTAAAAAAAAAAAAAAATACGAGATTTAAATTCCATTTCCTAAGACGTTCGAAGTATTTTTTGTTGATTTTTTCACATTTTCCTTAATTTAATCTATCGGTAAAATAGAGACTATCCACATGGTTCCGATTTATTTGCCTCCCCACGAGGGCAGAGTTAGACACAAAGTTGGTCTTTAATGTGGGGAAAATCCAGCTCCTCAAAAAGGGGCACACTCTAGATAGAAACAATTAAAAAAAAAAAGTCTCAGTTATGAAGGATTTCTTCTCCACTGACCGAAGACAGAAAAGGTGAAGCGTAGAATCAGAACAGATACTTACACTGATCTTGGTCCGAAGGACCTGAAATTTTTTTTTTTTTTTTTTTTTTTTTTTTTTTTTTTAATTCGTCCCCGAAGCTTCGGCGAAGCTATGCGGCCTAAAACAATTGCAATTATTCGCATATTCGTAATTAGCGATTTCACATATGGCGGCCATAAGTGGATATTTTCCATTTTACCTGTTTTTCTAAAAAATAAAAATATTTTATTCTTACAGAAATTAAGGCACTTCTGCAGTTTAAGATCCCCGAGCAAATTTAGAATGTTATTAACAGGGGAGTATGGGGCTTTTACGATGCACAAGCGGGACTCTCCTAAAATGAAAACCTGCTTGGGGATTTAACTGCACTAGCGCCGAAATTAAGATAAACTGCAGAGGAGGGGAGGATGTCACAAAAAATAAAAGTTAAGATTCCCGGGCAACTCCAGGTAATAATCAAGACGAGTTTCTAACAGGTGACGGTTTGCTTCCGTCAAGCTTCACGCAGAACAGAGAATCCCTCTTCTATTTTTTTTTTTTTGGGGGGGGGGTGTCACAAAATAATGTTGGATATGCATACTGACCCTTTCGACGACCAATTTTGACTGCGTCTATAATTAATACGTATATAAATATATTTGTATACGTGGGAATATAAATATTTCTTTCGATACCTGAAAGGAATCTCTCGGTTATTTTCACGGCGTAATAATATATTTGAAGAGACTCATTAATCAAGGGAGAGAGAAAGACCCTTTTAGAGAAAGGGTCGAATAGTTGGCACGTGTCCATGAGTAGTAGGGAACATAGATCTTGAAACACTGACTCATAAAGGAAGGGGGGGGGAGAGTTAAGGGACGAAGTTCGAAATAAAGGTCGCACTGTTCTTTTTTTCGGGGAGGGAGAGAGAGGAGACCCAAGATTTGAACATTTTTTTTAAAGACTAATTGAAGATTATAAGTACCACGTTTTAATGTAAGAACAAATCTTAAAAACAAAATAATCAACGCAATTTTCTATATCTTCCTTTCTAATAGA
This sequence comes from Euprymna scolopes, assembly GCF_053919585.1. Lineage (NCBI taxonomy): Eukaryota > Metazoa > Mollusca > Cephalopoda > Sepiida > Sepiolidae > Euprymna > Euprymna scolopes. Next base: position 116,207,137 of record NC_136504.1, read on the forward strand.
TGTCCGAGATATAAAAAAAAAAACTAATCACAAAAACTCGTCTAGTTACAACCACAACCACTGTCGATAATTTCTATTTATCCTGTGTGTGTACCTAAAACTAAATAGAAATTCCATGAATAGAGTTTCTTTCCTAAAACTACTACTCGCCTGTTGAACAATACCGCGGGGCTGCTTCCCAGCCGCATACAAGAGTCGTTTTCAAATTCAATGTAAAATTCAGGTTCAGCTGTCCTCTTAATTAAATCCCGCCCAATTTCAATCATCATTACCAATAATTACGGTATTATCTCACCGTCCAAACAAACTCATTAACATGTGTCCTTGAGGTCCTTTTGGCCTTAATAAACGGTGACTATAGCAAAAAAAAACCCCAAAAAATGACCATTTCGGGTGTGCGCTTCTCTTCGCTTCTCGTCTTTACGTGACATTTACTAGAACTAGAATATTTATCAAAATAAAAGTTTAATAGCGTAAAATTAAACGAATTTTAATCTTACTAAAAATAATTTCATTACGAACTTACATACGGGTTATCTTTACGATTACTGCTTCCACTTTACTTCCGGCTGCCCCTATTTTTTTTTTTCTAATGTTAATGAAAAACAATGAATGTACGAAAGTGAAGTAGAAATGTTAATCGTAAAGATAACGTTTGGACTGTATTGTTTTATAGTAATTTGGGTATTTTAAATTCCTTACAAAAAATAAATCTCATTTTTATTTTTCGTTGACAGGTAAAACTTGATAAAATTTTTGAAGTAAAAAATATTTTTGGTAAAAACAATTTCCGCCAGCGATCAAACCGTTCAGTTATCGATTTTTGATGATGTTGGATTATCTTACCTAAACACGTTATTCCGAATTCTTGGCCGTGAGTCGCCATCAGTGGACTGTTTGTTTCTCTTGTTCTAAAGTTTAATTTAGATTAAAGTTTTACAGTTTAATTTAGATCGTGCGCAATCATTTATTTTAATTAATAATAACTGATTTTTTTATTCGAAGTAATTGATAGTTTTCTGATAGTAATTAATAAATATGAAATAAAAAAAAATCATTTTTACTTGATAGTCTTCATTAAAACAATAAATAGGCAGACCTGTACGAGAGTGTCCAGCCAGCCCCTAAAAATGCGTTTTATTTTTGTTTTTTTTTTCCCCGGCGGTTATCATAAGATTAAATAGTTGACTATCATATCAGCAAATAAAAAAAAATTGAAAAAAAAAAAATTGGAAAAAAAATGAAAAAAAAAAGACCTTTAAGAAGGAGGGGGGGGGTCACTTTCTCATAACGTTCTAATTCATTGCTACCTGACTTATTGTCAATTTCTTTACCGACGTGTTACGTGATCAGAACGTTAACGAGAAAGTGAATCCCCTTAAAAGTCATTAAATTTATTTTTGTATCAAATTTGTTTTTTTTCGACTAATATAATGCAAATTGTCCATAATCTATGATAATTGTCGGAAAAAAACTTAAGTGAAAAAAAAAAAAAAAAAAAAAAAAAAAAAACACGCATTTTTAAGGAGGTGGACATTCTCGCACAGGTCCGCCAAAAATGATTCTAGCAAATTTTAAATTTTCATTTTTTTTTTTTTTTTTTTTTTTTTTTTTTACATTGATAAAAAGTTTTCGTGACTACTTATGACCGGAGAAACAGTTAGTTAGTTCACTGATGTCGGTCCACGGTCACGAATTCGGAATAGCGACATCGAGCTAAGAATTCAATATTGCTATCAATTTTATAATTACAAGTTTATTTGAAGAAAAAATATATATATATATCGACGAAAATCAAAGTCTTTATTTAATAAAATGAGCCCATGAGGGTAGAAAATGTTATTGTCACGGTGCAATTCCTATCAGCGAGTTTATTTATTTTTATTATTTAAGCCAATTTATTTACAGGTAAAATTTGACGATAAAAATGTAAAGACTGAAAGTTAAAATTCATTATGAAATAATTTTCGTTTTTCGATTATTTTAAAAAATAAGTATTTTGCATTTATCAATAAAAATATCGAACATATCGATTGTATGGGGGAGGGGAAAATTGAATGAATTTTGTATGTTTTTAATTGTTTATGCGTTCAATAATAAGTTTAAACATTTCTTGCTAAATGCATTTTAAATTTCATATACAAGTAAAAAAAAAAAAAAAAAAAAAAAAAGCCTTCACTTTTCACAAAATAATTAACTGGACAAAACGTCCTAGATTCTGCGAACAAAGGTGAACATTCAAATCTGTTACTATGACAACGTACATACGAAAATATCTTTATTCGAAAACTGAAGGGGAGGAGAAATGGAGACAGGAGGAAGAGGACGACTGAGACAGACTTATTTTATTATTATTGAATTTCAACAGGTTGAGCTCTAAAATGATAGCGTTTTGGCCATCTGTTTCTGCTATAGCGTTTATAAAACCGACCCAAGTGTGTGTGTGTGTGTGTGTTCACACGCATACTACGAAAGTTGTGGGTGTGTGAATGTCTATATTTTCACTTTCGTTTCATTTTACTTTAGTCGAAGTTTCTCAAATATCAAGGAGCCCCCTTCCCGAAGCTAACGCATACGAGATACATAGATATTCAAATATTCCATTATAGTTCTCCTGTAGTGATATTAATTTTGCTCCCGTATCGTGTGAGATCGTCTATATAAGTGCGATGTGTGTTTGTGTGTGTGTGTGTGTGTGTGCGTGAGTGACTAGTGAGAGAGTGAGTGTGTGTGTGCATGTGTGTGTATGTGTGTATATGAGACAGTGTGTGTGTGTGTGAGAGAGAGTGCGTCAGTGTGTGCGTGTGTTTATGTAAGTGTGCTTGTGGTAACTGAAAGGCAAGAGACGACTTTACACCATTGACAGTGTAGCAGTAACAAATCGAAAGTAATTAATAATTAATATATGAAATTCTAATCAACCGATTAATCACCCAATACTGAAGAGAATCAATAATTCAATCAATATTTTCACGATAAAATCAATTTTTAAGTACAACTGATTCTGATAACGGGCCATGAACTAAAACTTCATTAATGTTTGCTTCAGGTAAAATGTTTATTGCAACTTCCGGTTCTACGTTTCTCCCTCTCTACATACGAGTTCTTTTATATGATGGAATCGCGAATGATCATCACCCCCCCGCCCCCAGTTTATTTAGCGGCGCAAATGAACCATATTACTTGACTTGCTGGTAAATTTTAATTCAAGCTAGAAATTACTTAGAAATCAACAGTTTAAAGACTTTCAAATTACGTTTAAATTTTGAGTGACAACGGTCGCAACATACCGGTGTCAACAAGTCGGCCATTATTAATACATTAAATAAATACACAATGATCGGTATCTATTTCGTGAGCGAATCATGAAGTTCTGAGATTTCAAAAGCTAGCCCCCCCCCACACACACACACAACAGATTCTACTTTTTTTAGGCTATTACGTGTAAACACCTGGCGAAAAGAGAAAAGCAACCACAGAAAAGAAAATCCCTTCAGAAATTACAACGTGCAATCAGTTTCTTAGCATATAAATTGAATGAAGATAGTCCCCCTCCTTTTCGGAACTATTCTAACGTTTTGGGAGATAGTTGATCGAAATATTTTTGCTATGGGAGATAAATTTTATGGGCAGTTTGGGAGGTGGGGGTTACTTTTTAGGCGATTACGTCTACTTTTAAAACCTTGCCAAGGTTAGTGGCAAAAGAAAACAAAAATTGACGAATCTGAAAAAGTTAGAATGGCATGTAAAAATAGCGATTCATTTTACGAAACTGATCCCCACGTTAAATTCTAAAATATTTTTTCTCGTTTCTGCCCCCACCCCGCACTGCGTTCCATTCAAAAGAAGAGCTTCAGACGATTTCCACTATATTTCGGCTACGTCGGCATTCTCTGGCGAGCAGCACACCGCAAGCGAACAGTTTGAAACCAAACCCACTCCAAAAAGAGTGGGCGATGCCGGGGGTGGGGCGGCTTGCTCAGGTCGAACCAGTGATGCCAGGTACAACTCCATATTTACATTCTTTCTACTTAGGATGATGTAGCATAAGATCGGAGAATAAGCCAGCGTCTCCAGCTTCTTAAAAATTGCATGGGCAACCGCCGTGGTATTCTCCGATGGAGAAGAGAGCTCATGTAACTAGCAATTAACTAGCTCCTTTCCAAAGAGAGAAAGCCTGGGAGGGTGGACCAAAAGAACAAATTCTACAGCCCGACAGATGAAAGGTCCAAGTCTCTATCGAACTGATTGCCGAAGACGAATCTTTAACCGGTCAGCAAAGCGTTTCCACTCGACTCGTGCCAGGTACAACTTGGGGCTATTCAATTCTTCCCCACTACAAAAACTGACAGCAGATCGGAAAGTGAGATTTAAAGTTAGCGACCCTCGAGGAGGGGCACTCTGACCTGTAAAAAGTGCTTGGACAGCCTTGTCAGCATTCCCCGCTAAAAGTATTCCGGGCGATTAACAATAAACTAACCCCTTTCTAAAAGAGAGAAGGCAAAATCTGGGGATGCGGACCTTCTAGCACTGCACAGGAACAGTATTACACCGCAATCAACAAGGACCAGAGATCACTACAGGAATGCTCTAATCTGTTAATTTTAGGGGCCGAGGATAAAAATTCTAGGCAGAGGTGTACAACTTGGAAAGGAGATTTAAAAAGGTGAATGATAGACGGCTGTTTGTTTAAATACTTAGTAGTAGTAGTAGTAGTAGTAGTAGTAGTAACAAAAAATTAGTGAATGACTCATTGACTCACAGATGATGGATATGGTTTTAGCTTTCAAGAAAAACATCAGTCTCCCTCATCAAACCAAAATGTTAAATGGTCATTCTTCATCGACTACCCACTACAGCGAAGTTACTTTACCGTGTGGGAGGGGCATCCTGGATAAACACATAATTTGCCCATATCGGATCTGTCGGTGTTTCCAGGTAGGGTCATTTCGTATGACCGGCCATAAATCAATCCCTTTCCTAAAGTTAAAGAGGCAACGCAAAGGAGGGTAGCCTACTAGGACCAAACAGAAGATAACAATCTCATTCCAATCCAAGGATCGGGTATATAATAAGCGAAGCTAAACAACCCTTGTATCTGGAATGCAGAAACACTTGCTCTACACCGTGAAATATTTGCACAAAATATTAAAATACATCACGAACGAATAAGGTATGTGCAAAACGAATGGCAGATCTTCCACTTAAATTTTCAAAAATCAAGAAGTTAACCTATTTTAATAATTTTTTTTTTTTTTTTGTAGTTAGCAAAATAATGATCACGGAATATAATGAATCCATTATTTTTATTTGAATTTTAGTGGAAATGTTTAATGTGGAAATATTTAAACAAAAAGCATCTTTACTAAAGTTATGGTTTTCAGTAGTAAAAAAAAAAAAAAAAAAAAATTTATTTTGCTTTTTATGAAAATGAAGCATCATAAATTATGAGAAAAAAAAAATTTTTTTCAGGAACATTTGTATTTTTTCCCCCCCCCAGATTAAATGTTTCGCATAATTTTTATATGTAAGATTCTAATATTTTCCGTGCTTGAATGAACGTATAACTTTCTGCGTAACACAATTTTGATATAATCTTGAAAAAAGAAACAAAACATCTTAATTCAAAAGCAGGAACAAAAAAAAATAAATTAAAAAAAAATAAATGGTAAAATTTATACAAATGTCCACGATAGGAATGTACGGCTGGGGGGAAAAAAAAAAAGAAAAAGAAAACCAGCAGTCCCTATCCCCCCAACCCCACCCCATTATTTACAAACAGCCTTTTGATTTTCTGACATTTTGGGCTTCCGTAGAATCCACACTTCGATGACTTAGTTTGTTTTTGCTTAAGCGAAGTTAGAATCTCTTGCTTTGGGGGCTAATTAAGCTTTTCTGCTGTACAAACAAGGTGTGTGCGTGTTTTTTTTTTGTTGTTTTTTATTTTATTTTTTTTTTATTCAATATCTTAGGACTTTACTAATAATCTTTGAAATAAAACCAGAAAAATAATATCTTTCAAAGGATTTTTAGAATGTTTCTTAAACTTTTTGGTTTAAGAAACATCTTCCACTGCTTGTAATAATAATAAAATATTAAATATATACGGATTTAAACTTCCAGTAAGACTAAAATCTCTAGATCACCCCCCCCCTCACAAGTGTGTTTTTACGTCTGAGAATATATGCACAATTAAGATTAATCTGGACAAAATAACACTTTTATAGTTAAATATTTAGAGATTTATAAAGAATCAGAATCGGGAGTTTAGTACGGAATCGGTAATTGTATCAGAATCAGGAAAACTATTGGAATCGTCCCATCACTAGTATCTGTTGATATCTTATACGCTTTTATATAGAGTGATGTGGTTTTTAGTTGATTAACTGTGTCGGATGTATACTTGAGAGTTAAAACAATGAAAAGAATATGCTGTTGTCAACATACCACAAAACAGTGGGCAGCTTACTTTTAGAAAACGACAGATTTTCTTTGTTCTTTTGTTTTATTCTCCGTCATTCCCCATAACATTGTAAATATTCTTTGTAAATACAATTTATTTTGGTAAATTTTCAGATTAGGTCCACCTCAACAATTTTCTTTTAAATGATGACTATGCTGAATACGAAAATCGCATTGAAATTTTGCAGAAATAAGTAGTTATCGAGATATAAAAAGTTGTATTATGCATTGTATTCTTTGGCGGCCATTTTTACGCGCGTGCGCGCGCCATAAACAAATCTACTCATCTATAACTGACATTGCACGTGCGTAAAAAAGATGGCCGCCAAAAAGTACAACGCATAATACAACTTTTTATACTATAACTATTATTTTTGCAAAATTTCAATGCAATTTTCATAGTCATTTCAAAGAAAATTGTGGACCTAATCTAAAAAAAAAAAATACCTTTATTTTTATACCATTAGGTAGATTTTAAGATACTCCATAGAGTAAATGCGGTATTGCGGTGACTGCTTTAGTGAAAGCGATGGATAAATGACGAAAGAATGAAAGTGACCAGTGCTTGGACGAATGGGTCAAAATGCAAAAGATGAAGAATGGACAACAACTCTCTCCCACTTCCTGTGCATTTAATGGCCTTCTGCTTAATTTGTAAAATTTTATTTTATATAAAGTGTAGTATCTGTTGAGCATAATCCCAGACATTATTCCCCCCCTCCCTTTATCAGCGACGATCTTATTACCTGCCGTTTGAGTCATCCCATTTGTGAGAATGTCGACAAGATAATTTTGTTCTCAACCAGAAGGCTCCTTTTCGAGTGAGATGGATTCTTACTGTTGTATCTAACTTTGCCCTCGTGGGGTGGGGTGGAGTGGGGCGGGGAAAAGTAAATAGGGACGAGTGAAACACTCCCCTTCTTGCCCGTCGTTCAAGCCTTAAAGGCTGAAAAGGAAACCCCGTTTTCATGTAGTATTGATTCGTTGAACGCGTCATCCTAGTTGAAAGCAACACATCTCATGACTCAGACGATAGCGTCCAGATTTAATGAGAAATGCATCAATAATGAATACAAAATAAATCCAGTCATCTTCAAGTTACTGATAATTTTTTTTCTTTTTTAATTTATTTTAATGTCTGGAAAGATAAATTGGGAAATTTACTTTTTTTTTTTTTTTTTTTTTATTTACAACAGACAGGAATGCTTGGAGTTGCCGTGGAATGAATAAACAGAACTTACCTCCCGAGAGATGAGACACAAGGGTCGGAAAGTAGGGTTGAACAGCCTGTGCCCTAAAGAGTACTCAGCATTTCTCGGCGGGGGCGCCTCGGGCAATTAACAAACTAAACCCTTCTTAAAAGGAGAAGGCAAAGCCTTGGAGGGTGCACCTCCTAGAATATTTTACCTACCATCCTTTTTTTTAAAAGATGAGATCGGCCGATCATCGAAGACAAGATGCCAGCAAGCAAGGTCGAGAGAGTTTTATAATTATAGATTTATAAAAAGATGTTTGCGATTTTGTTTACAAATATGAATAAAGTGAGTATGCTCTGAATTTATTACCAATGGAAATTTAGCATCTATATGAAGCCGAAACTATACTATCGCTTTTATTCATGCAGTATTGTTATACTACAATGCTCAATTCTAGATGAGGGTGGTGTACCTGTTATTTTGTTATACCGTTTTATTGAGTACCTTCTTTGTGAAGGGAGTAGTGTAGAATCTATTGTGTTATTATGAAAGCTTTTTCCTAGGCATTACCTTTAATATACATCAACAAAAAGTTGTCACAATTGGGTGTTCATTAGCAAATTCAACACTTAACATATACTTGCAAAAATATAAGAATTAAGTATTAATAATCAGTGCATATATTGGTATTACTAGGTGGATTTACTGCAGAGAACAAAGGCAACCATTTAAATTAAAAAATTTTGCTACTAACAAAAATGCTATCAGGTTTCTGAATTTTTCAGATGAAAATCGATTATTCATATTATTTGGATTTTTCAAACTATTGTTCTGATCTTGTGTTATTTTCACAACGGTTTGATCGATGTAACCTCCGACCTTCTTCAGGTGTATTTTTATCAAACTCTGAAATCTTTCTGTTGAAGTCGGGAATCTGCACAAAATTTTAAATGGAACCCTTTATTTAATCCACAAGGTGTGCAAGAACCTGTGGCATAGTGGATAAAATACTTGGTAAAATTCATCTGAGAGATTATTTTCATGGAGGGTGATGGTTCCATCCTCAGTGCAGGCAACACTCAAAATACAACTGCGAGTTACTTAGGGACTTCTACTCGGCCATGGCAGATGAAATGAAAGCCTGTTACCCACGTGTAATAAATATTATTACAGTACATCTTATAAGACGACTGATCAATGTTTATGATTTCAGGTTCAAATGAACAGTCACAACAGGAATTGGAATACACTCTACTAAAACCTGATTGTCACAGCGGGTGAATTTCAAAAATACAATCTTGACATGAGGACACTTTAAAAGAACGAGATGCATTAAATTCTGCTTTAAACTTGAAAATGCCACCGAAACCTATGGAATGTTTCAGACTGCTTTTGGACCATCTTGCATGAATCGAGCATCGGTTTTTGAGTGGCATAAGAGATTCAAGGAAGGCAGGGAGTCTGAGGGATAATGAGAAGTGTGGGAAAAGTAAGGAAGTCAGAACACCGAAGTTGATTGGCCAAATAAAGAATTTCATGGATAAGGACCATCGAATGTCTATCGAGAAAATAAGTGCAGTTTGATGTCAGTGTGGGAACTTTACACACACTTATTAATGAGTAGGGGGGGGCTATGACAACAGCATATTCTTTTCATTGTTTTGACTCGAGTTTGTATCCGTTGATATCTTATATGCTCTTATATAGAGTGATGTGGTTCTCGGTTGATTAACCGTGTTGGATATATACTCGAGAGTCAAAACAATGATAAGAATATGCTGTTGTCATAGCCCTAATAATGAGGAACTGAAGATGCGAAAGATTTGCACAAAGCTTGTCTCAAGTATGTTCAGAGATCAAAAAGAAAGACGTTGTCATGATAGCAGGGAGACGGTCGAGCTGATCAATTTAGATATTGCAGTTCTGGATGCTCTGGTGACCTGCAGTGAAAGCTGGATCTACTGCTATGACCCAGAGACCAAGTGGAAACATGCTGGCTCTCCCAGATCCAAGAAGACAAACTTGTGATCCCTTTTTTTTTTTTTTTTTTTTATTCATTTTTACAGCACAGGCATGATCTACATGCACTGGGTTCCCACTGGACAGACAGTCAACAAGGGATACTATGTTGAGGTTTTAAGAGAGTTCAGAAAGACATTTCATCGGAGGAGAACAGCACTCTTGGGTCAGTGGCATTTTCACCAGGACAATGCACCAGTCCACAACTCCATCCTTGTCACAGACAAGATGGACATCAAGACAATTCCTCGCCCTCCCTATAGTCCAGACCTTGCTCCCTGTGACTTTTGGTTATTCCCTAAGCGCAAGGAAAACCTCAGAGATTGTCATTAGGAGACAATTGAGGCGATGAAAGAGGCTGTAACGAGAATCATTGACATGCTCACACAAGAGGACTTCATGGAACCTTCTAGAAGTTGTTGGAATGGTTCAACAAGGGCATTGCAGCCAGAGGAGATTACTTCGAAGGGGACTAGAGTTTCATGTGTTTACTATCAATAAAAATGCCCATATGAAAAAAGTCTGGAAACTTATTGAAGGCACCCCATATTCTCACAATATTTTGGCTGATGTAACTTGTGACGTCATAATCTGGAATCTGCATGGAATTTTGAATAGGCGGGGGTAGTATCTTCTCGTTCCATCAGTTATGACTGGTAGAAGTTTTAATTCACAATTGTATTCTTAGTATCGCCTGTACTGAGGATTGAACCTTCAACTACCAGAACAGTGTCACTAAGAACAGAATTTTTACCTAGTATTTTATCCATTATGCCACTGATACGTGCTGACAATTCTCATATGAATTATGGCGGTCTAATTAATAGAAACAATTCTAATGGCAATATTAAAAGGATTATCATTATATCGTAGGAACCCAAAAATTCTATTGTCATTTGTTTCCGATGTTTTTTGAATCAGAATTCTTTCTAGAAAGACATCGGGTACTTACGGGAGGGCCCAGGTGAAGGTTGCCAACATCCTAAATGAAAGTGGTTTTTGCAGAACGAACTGGATTCGAACTTGGAATACTCAAGTCACAAATCCGCGTCGTTAACCAACATCACCTCTCAGCAAGATTCATTCAAAGTTGGACTCATCCAAAGTTTGACTGATAATTTTAATATCATTACAGTCAGATTGTAGTTTGTATTTAATATTAGTGGAAGTACCTACCTAATATCAGTTATAGCAGAAATTTTAAATATTGCATCTCATTTTGTGACTAAGTTTATTGCACAGGCTGCGATCGTCCACTTGTCTTCATCTGAATTCAAAGCAAGATTCACTGTTGTTTTAGTCAGTACTGTACCAAACGGATTCTTCTTCTACAGTAAACCACATCTTTAGGTTAAAACGAGTAAACAGATTTTATTTTTTGAGGTTAAAAGGATATTTCTCCACCAACGACAGATTTTCAAACAGAATTCAGAGTCCGTCCAAATCAAAACATAAGGCCAACCGGACACAAAGTGTTAACCAGCTTACGGCTCAAGCGCCATCTACCTATGAAATCTGCAGAAACCCAATTGACCTCCCCTTCTGGAAAATATGTAGATCACTTAGACGACACTGTGAGACCATTCATTATTATCAGCTGTTAATATATGAACAGTGACTGACCATGAGGTCCACCTTTTGGTATAAACATTACTTTTGGAAAATCTCAAGTGGATCATAATCACACCATAGAACTTCATATTCAAGAGGATATTACTATCATGCAGCACTGACCATGTTTACATTTGATTGACCTAGGCAGGATAATATTATTTTCCCTCTTTCACAAATTGGACAATCACTTAGTTAACGGTGGAAAGTGTTATCCTGAGGTTTACTGATTAAGTCCACCTACAGATTGATCCAAAATATGGCTTCTCCGAAACTAGCAATTATGGTTTTGTTTTTTTTTTAAACTTATACCTAAAACGGCAAATCACATTTCTTCAGTGAATGCCGAGCCATGGCAAAAAAAAAAAAAAAAAAAAATTCCTCCGTCCACTGATTTTTCTCAGTCTTCTAAATAACATGTCAGCCATTTCTTGGAGGATCTTTCTGTGTGTAGCTAAATATTCCTCCCACTGCAGACCTATCGTTTACATGCAAAACAACTAAGCACCACATTAAACATGCAGCATTGGGCTCTCTCCCCTTCTGGAAAATATATAGATCACCTAGACGAAACGGAGATCATAAGGCCAACCGGACATTCATGATGATCGGCTGCTAATATATAATCATTAACTGACCACGAGAGCCACCTCCTGTTTACATCACAAAAAAATGTAACTTAACGATATTAACCCTTAATAGTTGGAGAGACATTTCCGAATTGAATCATAATTTTGAGGTATCTTTGAACCCTTTAAGTTTCAGGTCTTCAAAATGTGAAGATCTCCAACATTTGGGATGGGCACTACGCAAGCTTTAGTTGAGACAGGACAAATCTCAATTGGTACAATGCTTATCTTCAATAATTACATTTTCTTTATCATGCTCATTTTTCTCGATTAATCATTATGGCATGTTGAGTGGAATTTTTTCCTGTGTAATTAGTTACCCTGGAACTCTTAAGGAATGTAAGGAAAAGATTAGAGAGGAAATAGATGCAATTCCATTAAATGACCTGGAGAATTTCCGGGAAATACTTCAGAAATTTATTGTCATATTTTAAAAGCCAGTACTCTAACAAAAATAAGTCTCAACTTTGAACCACTACAAAAAACAAAATTGCATACCATAACTTATTTTATTTTCATCATTGCGGTATATAAAGTATATATTTTCAGTAATTATATTTTTAATAGAACAACAGGTCAGCTATGAAGATGTCTGTATCATTAATACAAGCGACTGGGGACCGCTTGTGAATTTGATATTCCCATGAAACTTCCTCCTTTGAAGGAAGCCGGTTTAACTCACCTAGGGAGGGTGCTGCTTCAGTGCGGTGTGTCTACATTAAAATAACCAAGAATATATTGCATTTGTTTAATATTAAAGTTTAATTAAATCTCATAAATGCATTAGCTTATATCGTTCACTTTTGTGGGATCCTGGAGGATCTTTTGCAGAATCTTAGTGTCCTGAGGAGCCCCGAATCAGAAGTGTTGGCCTAGATGCCGATTCTGTTTGTAATCCTAAACCTTCCATCTCTTATTCACTGGAATGATTATTAACTAGTGGAAATGCTTTCTACATCAATGTTTGATTTAATTATATTCCTTTTCTATATGAGTAGATATGGCAGAAAACAAAACTTATGCGACACTAGGGGTCGAAGGGGAGGGGTGCCCGGCTTTGCCCAGACATAAAATTGCTTAAATATATTTTAATTTTTTCAAAGTTCGTATACATTATTATAGAGTCGTGATTTCAAAAGTAAAAAAAGTATTTGGGTGCCATCAGCTGGAATCGAAATCGAAACTAGCATTCAAAGCAATGATGAAAACAATACAAATTATTGGTTTTATTGTAAACACCGATCTTTTGTAACTTTTTATCAATTGTTAGAGAAGGCTTGATTTTTAGATATAGCATTAATAACCATTCACTTAACAGAAAAAGACACACAGAAAGGAACAGAAACGACACAGGAACAGAAAAAGAAATAAAAGAAAAAGAAAAACCACACAAGAGAAAAGGAAGAACGTATTGCCAAATATGGGGGGGGGGCGTTTTTTCTTCTTAAGGTTGGGATGTAAGAATTTCCCAACTCCTAACTCTGATCCCCCCCCCACACACCACCAAACAAAATATCCATCAAGCTGATCTTCACCTGTCTAAGAAAAGCTTTACCTTTTAGCCAATAGACTTTAGAATTTATCGTAGCCCCCCCCCCCACACCTTCCTTCTACTATTTCAACTACATGCCTGATTGTCTAAGGAACCCTCCTCATACATCCTCTGGAATACCGAAAAGATAGCCTTAATTGCTCCATACAAACCATATAAAAAGCTGATTACATTTTTACGTGTGACAAGGTGAGGTTCACAACAGGAATTTTTGATTTTACCGTTAATGCGAGGAATAGGCTCAACTTCTGCATTTATTCATTTAGATAGTTTTTTCCGGATCAAAGAAATCACCATTTCTTTTCAATAAGTTTAATACTAGTAAAACAAGTTACCATGTCACTATAGTTCATGTCAGTAATCTCCACTTAGATATACACAATAAGTACGCGTGTCCATTTCCATGCGTATTAGTAAACATACGAGTCTGAACATTAACTTTTTTCCCCCACAGGGTAAGTGCTCGTCTGAGCTCCAATTTATGGTCTTCCTTTCCCAAACTTTCACGCAAAACACTCGTCAAGCTGAAACCACTATCAACAATTTCCCCCACTCTTTATCTGTGCCTAAACCTAAACGTGGATCCCATGAACAAAGCTTTTGTCTTAGAATTACACACCTGTAGAACTGTTCCGTTTCTTTGCTTTCCAGCTGACTATAATAGGGTCGTCTTCAAGTCCAACGTAAACAAGTTCTTGAGCCATCCCCTTAAGTAATCCAATTTACCAAAATTTCATACTAACGATTACTATGATATTGTGTCGCATTGACTATCATACACTCATTAATCCTTATCAAGGCTCGAAGGCCACTCAAGGATAAGTGGTGATGCCTTTGTAAAAAAAAAAAAAAGGACACTTTTTAAAAAAATTTTTTTTTATTACATTTTCACCCCAAACAAGGCACATTGCCACTTTGGTGTAGGGGGCTACTATCAGGGGAAACATCTACTGGGGTACTATGTAGGGATTAGGGCAGCGAGATGTTGGTTCACGTTGCACTTGAACTTATGCATGTCAGTACAGTTGGGGAAGCAGTGACCTGGAATGGAATTCCAAAGTCTAGCAGTTCTGGGGAAGAAACTACTGGAGTAGAAAGATCTTTTACATCTAGAGATCTCTACAGTGTGGGGGTGGGATTTTGCAGCTTGTCGGGTCTGTCGAGGGTGTTCACGTCGTGGGGGCACAAGTGCTTGCAGTTCTTCAGAGCATTCACCATTATAATTTTTTTTTACACAGTGATCACCACTTATCAAGGCCCGGAAGCCACTCAGGGATAAGGGTTATTGCAAGTACATTACGTTAGTGAGGAAATTTGATGAAGTGTTTACTTAAGGGGGCGGTTCATTAGGAATTTGTCAACATTAGACTTGAAGACATCCAAGTTGTAGTCCGGAGGGAAGCAGGCAGACGGAACAGAGTTCCACAGGCGTGCAGTTCTAAGAAAGAAGCTTTGTTCATGAAATCCGCGTTTTGATTTAGGCACAGATATAGAGTGGGGGAAATTTTTCACAGTGGATTCAGCTAGACGGGTGTTTTTCGTGAAAGATTGGCGATGGGGAACCAGGGATTGGAGTTCAGACGAGCACCTGCCATGAAAATAACGATAAAACAAGGATAGGCTTTCAACGTCTCTTCTGTGGGAAAGGGGTTGCAGGGTAGAGAAAAGGGCATCCCCCACTAAGCCACGAAGTCTATTTTGTACTCTGTCAAGGCATGATAGGCTGTTTTTGGCAGCTCCTGCCCAGATATGGCAACAGTATTCCATCCTTGGCCGTACTTGGCTTTTATATAGATAGAGAATTGCATCAGTAGTGAGATATCTTCTGGAGCGTGTAGAAGGATCCCACCATCTTTCCAGTGACTTGTAGAACAGGCAGAGGGATGCAACGTTTCGACGATGGGACAGAGGCTGAAGTTTAGATGCCAGTTTAGGGCCTATCAGATTTGCGACTCTCTTTTGAACCCTGTCAAGGAGCGAGAGACTAGTAGCCGATGCACTGGCCCAAATATGACAGCAATACTCCATACATGGGCGAATAGTGGCTTTATAGAGGTACAGGATACTTTCGGGTGTTAAAAGTTTTCTAGCACGGTAGAGAGAGCCCACCTTCCTTGCAGCGGCCCTGGCAATGCCCTCGATGTAATTGTTCCAACTCATGTTTCCTGTGAACGTTAGGCCAAGGAGCTTGAGAGACGTACTCTCAGATAAAGAGTCGTTGGCCATTGCTATAGGTGGTAGAGAAGGTTTCTTGTAATTATTGAATGAAACCAGTTTTGTCTTGGTGGCATTGAACGTTACCATCCATTTTTGTCCCCATTCCACTACTGATTGGAGGTCATCCTCTAGTGTTTCTGCCATTACTTTAGATATATGTTCGTTTGTTTTCCTGTCGTGCCTGCTATAGAGTGTGGTGTCATCAGCATATATACCCATCTCAGAGGCAATCTTGTCGGGGAGGTCATTTATGAATATCAGGAACAGCAGAGGTCCAAGGATAGATCCTTGGGGCACTCCCGCATTTATATCATATTGTTTAGATGTACGACCGTCGAGGACAACCTGGATTCATTATATATATATATATATATATATATATATATATATATATATTAGCTGTATTTACATTAACTTAGTGATATGAACACCTGCTGCTACAGTGCTTTTTTCTACATCAGTTTTATAAATAATTATACTCCTAAAAAACAAATATCTATAAGACAATATTTCATACTTCTGTATAAAAATATAATTGCCATCTAAATATTTTTTTAAATAAAACAAATATTTTATTTATATGAACACCTGATTCTACAATGTGTTTTGTGAAAGCACTTGAGACCTATGATTATTGAAACTATTTGTAAACTAACCATCAGATGTAGCTTGTCAAACTTGAAATTCCTGAGTTTAGCATAAAACTTCCAGGGTTTGATAAGATGCACCTGAAGAAAGTCAGAGGCTGCATTGGCTAAAGTAGGAGAACAGTAGTTCCAGTGATATAAATTACGAACCCTCATCTAAAAGATTCTGAAATACTAAAACACCAACTATGGCAATTAAAAAGTATTTGTCAAAATTGTACTAAATTTATCATGAAGAGCCCTAGGGATCCTGGGTGTGTTAAGGAATAGTAAAATTACTGGTAATACTAATAATTATTAAAAATGTATAGGCTCCAAAACTATGCCAAATAAAATTTTACTAAATTTTATTTGGCATAGTAATACTAATCATGATTTGTAAATAAATTCCATCCCTCTGCTGAAGAGAGACTACAAGGCATTAACTGGACTAGTTAAAGTAAAGCATCATTTAAAAGTACATTAGGGGATACAATTGCTGAATCTGCACGCATTGAAGAACACAAAAGGAAACGTGCTATTAGGAAGTGGGCATTTCTAATACAGAATCATCTCACAGGTGACACACACGTGCGATACACATCAGAGTTAAAATTGGAATAATCTAATGATGGGAAAAGTGACAGGAAAAAGTGATAAGGAAGGAAAAAAAGAAAAAAAAAGAAAAAAAAAGAAAAAAAAAGAAAAAAAAAGAAAAAAAAAGAAAAAAAAAAGAAAAAAAAAAGAAAAGAAAAAAAAAGAAAAGAAAAAAAAAGAAAAGAAAAAAAAAGAAAAGAAAAAAAAAGAAAAGAAAAAAAAAGAAAAGAAAAAAAAGAAAAGAAAAAAAGAAAAGAAAAAAAAGAAAAGAAAAAAAAGAAAAGAAAAAAGAAAAGAAAAGAAAAAAAGAAAAGAAAAGAAAAAAAGAAAAGAAAAAGAAAAAAGAAAAGAAAAAGAAAAGAAAAAAGAAAAGAAAAAAAGAAAAGAAAAAAAAAGAAAAAAAAGAAAAAGAAAAAAAAAGAAAATAAAAAAAAGAAAAGGAAAAAAAGAAAAGGAAAAAAAGAAAAGGAAAAAAAGAAAAAAAGAAAAAAGAAAAGAAAAAAAAGAAAAGAAAAAAAGAAAAAGGAAAGAAAAAAGAAAAGAAAAAAAAGAAAAGAAAAAAGAAAAGAAAAAAGAAAAGAAAAAAGAAAAGAAAAAAAAGAAAAGAAAAGAAAAAAAGAAAAGAAAAGAAAAAAAGAAAAGAAAAGAAAAAAGAAAAGAAAAAGAAAAAAGAAAAGAAAAAGAAAAGAAAAAAGAAAAGAAAAAAGAAAAGAAAAAAAAAGAAAAGAAAAAAGAAAAAGAAAAAAGAAAAAGAAAAAAAAAGAAAAGAAAAAAAAAGAAAAGAAAAAAAAGAAAAGGAAAAAAGAAAAGGAAAAAAAGAAAAGGAAAAAAGAAAAAAAAGAAAAAAGAAAAAAAAAAGAAAAGAAAAAAAGAAAAAGGAAAGAAAAAAGAAAAGAAAAAAAAGAAAAGAAAAAAGAGAAAAGAAAAAAGAAAAGAAAAAAAAAACGGGGAAAAGAAAACGGGGAAAAAGGAAAAGGGAAAATAAAAAAGAAAAAGTGGAAAGGAAAGAAAGGATAAAGAAAAAAGAAAAGAAATCAGCTTATGTAAAAGTGTACAGTTGTAAATTTCAACCTTGACTGGAGATTTGATTTAAAAAAAAAATAATTTAAATGATCCATTAAACAAAGTTCAATTCATAAAAATTGAAAGCAGCAGCAGCAGTAAACATGTGAAAATAGAAAACAAAAAAGTTGACTGTATTTTTTACCCACTTTTTATACTTATTAGTTTAATTGGCAAGAGTTCAAGTCGTTGACCTGTGGATACAGCATTAACGTTGGACGATCGTCAACAACAATGTTAACATGCCAATAACATTTTTTTAATGGAAATCGTTCCAGACAAAGCATGAAGCCACTTGATGTAAGGATTTGTAAAAAAAAAAAAAAAAAATACTACTTCAAAGTCAAAAACTAACTAACAATAAGTTTTAGATAGATTCTGACACCGGAAACAGCAATTCTTCCCCCTTTTTCAGAAAAATTGCTGATGGAATATGAGAACTAAAGGATAAATTAAAAAAAGCGAGAGTTATGAGGCTGCCGAAAGTAAACTTTCTACTCACACATATACACATATATATCTAATATATAATAGGCTATATGTTTGTGTCTTGTCTCCATACTTTTAAAGCTATCGCCTTCGAAACGAAGTCATAGAGTGGAGCTAGGGGTCTCAAATGATTGGATTTTTTTATGGACCGTTCTTTTATGGTCTTTAGTTGTTTAAAATAGTTTTTAAGGCTCAAAAATGAGTGAAAAAAATGAAAAATAGTTATACATTCTGTACATTCATCTTAGTTTATTTTTAATTGTTTTTTATGTGTGTGTCACGTTGGTGCAGTGGTATGACACCAGATTTAAATGATAGTTTTGCTTTCGGTTTCGATTCAAGCTGGTGGCACTCAAATACTTTTTTACTTTTATTTTTTAAACTAGCAGTTCAGCCCGGCTTTGCTCAGGCTCTACGTGTGAATACACTTTATGTAAGATTTCAAACGTTTTGACCAAAATTTGTCTGAGTAATTTCATAGAGACCGCAGAGGTCAATATTTTTTAACTTTGACTACAATTTTTACCCCTTAACATTTATCATTTTGGTCTCAAATCAAAATACAAAGTTGTACCCATGTCCAAGTTACCTACATCTAAAATTTCAAATCTTTAGGCCTAAAATTTGGCAGAGGAATTTGGTAGAATCTGCAAAGGGCAACTCTTTCAACTTTGACCTTTTGGCAGCCTAATTTTCGCCCCAAAACTGATTAAAATGCTTGCCGCATGTCTGAATACCCGTTATGTATAAATTTCAGATGTTTAGATCTAAAATTGGCTGAGTAATTTGCTAGAAACCGCAAAGGTCAGATCTTTTGAACTTTGACCCCTGCGCAGCTCAAATTTGACCCAAACCGATTAAAAAGCTTGCCCTATCTCTGAATACCCTTTATGTAAAATTTCAACTTTAGACCAGAAATTGGCTAAGTAATTTGGTAGAGACTGCAGAGGTCAATTTTTTAAAACTTTGACCCCTTAACATTTTTGAGGCTCAAATCAAATTAAAAATTTTGATCCATGTCCAAGTAACCTACATTTAAAATTCCAAGTGTTTAGACCCAAAATTGGCAGAGGAGTTTGGTAGAGTTTTCAAAGGTCAAATCGTTGAACTTTGACCCCTTGACAGCCAAATTTCTGGCCGAAAACCGATTACAAAGATTTTCCCAAATTTCAATACTCCTTATGTTAAATCTCGAGTCTCTAGACCGAAAATTGACAGAGTTATTTGGAAGGGAAATGTACACAGACACACACAGAGAAGTTTTCACTTTTATGGATATACAGATTACGACTATAATAATATATACGAAATCTGGACAGATGAACATATAGTTAAGTTTATTTTACATCCAGGCAAAGCTGAGCGCTCTCCCACCCGCTAGTATATGTGTGTGTATGTGTATACACCGTTTTTCAAGAGTTCATTCATATGAATACTTCTCCGAGGGTAGGGGAGAATAAACCAGAGTAATTCTTTTTTTTTTTTTTTTTTTTCAACACTTAAACAGAATACATTACAAAATTGTTTCCTATCTTATTTAAATAGTTTACAACATATTAACCATGTTATTTAATTGATTCCATAGCATAATATTTAGTTTTATTTCATTGTTCTATCCTTTGCTCACAATATTTAATCCACATCTAAATTTTGTTGATAACAACCTAGCAGATAGATGGACCCTTCATCCTCCAGTTCTTCATGTTCTTCCATCCGTTCATCATCAACCGATTTCTCCCTTATATTCCTTGCCATAACTGCACGTGGAAGAATTATAAACAAACAATTGAATGCACAGGCCATGATCATCCGCTCGCTGTGCGAGTCTGAAGTCATGCCTGATTCTCACAGCAGTCGCAGAGCTACAATAAGAAAGATACTCTTTTCAAACAATTACAATTTCAGTTTAAAACAAGTAATATGTTTTAATTTCAAGAAAGGTTATAATGATACTCGTTTTTTTTCCACTGTACAGATTGAAAATCAAAAAAATTCCTTAGTATAAGGTCATGTTCAGAGAAGCAGATACACTCAACTCCTCTGCCAGAACATCTATAATAGATGTTCATGTCCCCCTGTGCTACACCACCCAGCCATCCACTTGGAGATCAGCAGCTGCCAATCTAAGCACATAAGAAAAAGGACATCTGGTCAGACATTACTTTTATTACTTTACTCTCAGCATGGCTGACAGAACCAGAACAATCTACCCCTGTAGATTAAGTAAAAGAGGTTTCTTCTGATAGTGAAAGATTCAATTCTCAGTGTGGGCGACTGAAAATACAATTGCAAATTACTTGGGACGTCCATCTAGAGAATTGTCTCTATAATAAATATGTAATCCGCATGAAGTTTCTCACCTTTCAATTTCTCTGATCTCCACCACGCCCTAATTGAAATGAATGGCTCTTGTCTTGGGGAAGCCCCATGTCTTGACAAGCTTCTGAGACTGACCTTCACTTTTAATCTGAAATAGAACACATACATCAAATCTGTTGACAAGATCGCTGGAAAAATGGTTGGATCACTCTACTGCTCCAGTAGGTATCTCACTGCTGATATAATCCTCTCTGTATAAGAGTCAGGTTTGCCCTAAAATGAAGTACTGTCGCCACATCTGGGCAGGAACTACTTGGCATGCCCTATCCTACCTTGATAGAGTTCAAAATTGAAACCTAATACGTAATGCCCTTTTCTCTTCCCTGCAACCTCTTTCTCAGAGACGTTGTGCACTTGACTCTGCTCTATCGATATTTTCATGCTTGACTGAACTCTAATCTATGGTTTCCTTTTGCCAAACTTTTACAAAAAAAACACTCGACTAGCTACAACCACTATATATGATTCACCTACTCTCTATCTGTGCCCAAATCTAAACACAGATGCCACGAACAAAGCTTCTTTCCCAGAACTGCCCCCCCTGCCTTTAGAACACTGTTCTGCCGGCTTACTTCCCATCTGAATACAAAACGGTAGCCTTCAAATCCAATGTAAACAAGTTGTTATTGAGTTGTCCCCATAAATTGAATTTTACCCAATTTACATCATTAACGATTACTTCACTACCACCTTAAATTCATTAACCCTTATTCTAGAGAGGCCTTTGAGCTTTGATAAGTGGTGACTCAAGTAAAAAAAATAATATTTAAGTATACCGTATGACAGTGCAACGCTGGGTAGCCTGCTAGTATATATATATATATATATATATATATATATATATATATATATAAGCGAAAACATGTGAGTGTGTGCACTTTTTGTGTATTTGTATGTCCGGCAAATGCTTTTGGGGCGGGGCGCTCAGTTGAGTCCCTCCTTAAAACTTTTTATATACTGTCTAAATCATAATATCTACGAGTTACGAACAGGGGTCGCATCTATCTTTAATTTGCCCAACTTTTACGCGCTATTTTCGAGATTTTTTTTTTTTTTTTTTTTTTTTTTTTTTTAAAATCGCTGCGTTTTCGTTTCGCTTTTCAGTATAAAAAAAGCAAAACTGAAAATGAATTTGTGTTCTCAGCGCTAGACATCCAGAAAGCAAACAAGGTTCGATCAATGCTAAGGGGGGGGGGACCGTCATATCAGACAATTGCTATTCATTTGGCGGGGGAAAAAAACAAGTGCGCAGAAACTGGCTTGCAGCGCCAAACTTAAGTCGCGTGATGTTTGACCTTATTAAATTCTCGCACCTGTCAATTTCACTTTATAAACGTTAAATTAAGATAGTTTTCACTTTCTTTTCCACCTTCGCGTCAAGGCTTCGGGTTCGAGCCTACCTTCCTACAAAAACTTTTTTCTTTTACAACTCCAAAGACCCGGCCAACGTTTTTTTTATTTTTTTTAAACAGGGTTGTTTTGATCTACCCCCCCCCCCAACACACACACCTCCAAACACCCGAGCAACGCCGGGAACCTCCACTAGTATATAATAAAGGAGAAAATATATGACAGTATAATATTTATACATTTATACATTCTTAAGTCGCCATATGTTTTTACTAAAAACATTTACAAGTGAATCCGGAAAATATTGAAAGATAAAAACAAATAGAAAGGAAAGTAAAAATTGATTTTGGGTGACCTTATAACATATTGACCTTCTTACAACAGCATTCACTCTGGTCAAGTCGAGCTGGCTTGACCTGCACTACATCATGACCAACCATGCACAGCAGTTCTGAACAAGGTGGCACAAGCTGGTTACCAATTGCGATTCTACTCTATAAATGGCCGACCACTTGTGGATCCGAGAGGTTAGCCCTCCTTGGTGTTTTTTTCCTAGGTCCTCAGTTGAACAAACATGCTTGCGCCACTCAGAGGTAGGGATGATTACAGTGTGAATAAAAATCTAAAGAAAAGGAAAACAAGTCGAGCATGTGAGGTCCCCCTCCAGGAGTAAAAAATTTACTCTCACCATGACTAATGTTTGTACAAAATTCAAAAAAAAAAAGAAATCCCAGGGGTGATTGAGAAAAGTGTAAATAAACAAACGGATGAACGATTTGGGGGGCAATTTTACCCTATAATGTTCCGAGGCAGGCAACCCCAGTTATCCCACAAAATCCATTCTGGCAAAAATTTACTTTCCCCATGACTAATGTTTGTGCAAATTCAAAAAAATCCCAGGCGTGGTTATTGAGCAAAGTGTGAACAAACGGGAATGAATTACTAAGTCCAATCCCTCTTTTGTTGGGGAAACCAAAAAATTGTTTACAACGGATGGATGCAACATAATAGGAATATTTGTCAAAAAAATAGGAAGAAAATAAAATCTAAATGTTTCCAAGATCTCTTAAGCCTTTAATTTGAGACATTTTCTAGAATCAAACTCATGCAATGGTTTTTTTTTAATTGGAATAAGGATTCTAGATAAAAGGTTTAGTAGCAATATATTTTAATCTTTGTAAAGTGGTGTCTCTCAACCTTTTTTTTTCTAGCCTGTGAACCCTTTCATCATGAATCCGAATTATACCCCCCCACCCACACACACCTTTCAAAAAATGTTTGACAAAAATAAAGTTCATTCATCAAGTTTATCATTTTCTTTTCTATCTGCTTGTTCCACTTTTTGTTGAAAATTGCTGGATTGATCCAGCAGCAATTTTGTATGGATCATCATTATTATCATAAGTTAGAGATAACTAAGTATAATGGTAATAGGGATTAGTCACCATAATACCACATTTATTCTTGAGGTTTGGCATAAAATCATTTTAAATCAACAGGCTATAACTTTTGCCAGTTTTTAACGGGTTAAGAAAGTCCAGCATTACTAACATAACATTTGACAAAAAAAAAAAAAAGAAAAAAAAAGAAAAAAAATCCAATAAGGCAGATGATACAAATTGCATTTTCTGTGGTCCTGAATCCAGTTTGTGATAATCAGATGCCAATTCCTCTCCGAAATCTTAAAAATCCCTTCTATGTAGAAGGAGAACTTTGACCCACCCCCACCCGGTTAAGAATCGCTGTTGCAAGAGGACATGAAAGTGGTGCAAAATTGTTCAGGAAATCAATTTTACTCGTTCTGGGACAAATTCTTCCAGGTCTTAATAAAAATGATTTCGAAAATATATCTCCGATGTCGCTATATTCTTCATTTAAAGAACGTAACTGATTTTAACATTAGATAATTGTTGAGATGATCAATTGTTCATCACCGGTTTATTAATAGGACAATTGACAAACATTTCTAAATTTATTTTGAAATTAAGAATCATTAAAAAAATAAAATAAATAAAATAAAAAAATTAATTAATTAAATAAAAAAAATCTCCGCTTCCTACTTCAAACCTCTGGTAGCAATTAACTATTTTTGTACATACAAATCACATCTATTAATAACATTTAAGAAAAATCTAAAACGCAATAGCACAAATGACCTCTTTAAATAGGAGTGGATAAAGAAATGGCCACCAAACTGACACAGAATTAAAAATAAACTTGAAGATAACATCAATGATTGTATTGTATTAAAAAATACAGCCTCCCCGTCTCTCTCTCTATATATATATGAATGCCATTTTTTTTTTTTTTTTTTTTTTTTTACATTCTAACAATTTACAAGAACAGCTAAGTAGTTACCGGATGGAAAAACCAACAAAAATACTTTTAAGATTTTTTTTTAAAATCTTTTATTATATAAAAGGGCAGGTGTCTGTAAATGCAGCTTACAATAAAAAAAAAAATTAAAAAAATTATAATAAACAGACACAACATTTGAATATTCTTGATCAGGGTTGCCTGAATGAATATCTAAAACTAGATAGCCGCTCAGCATTTCCCGGTCGTAAGGTATGCTTAAATGATAATTTAATTTATGCAGATTTCGTATTTATTATTATAGAGCCAATTCTGTTTATTATATTGTACCCAATATACAGTAGCGATTTCAAAAGTTTTTTTTTAAATGATGGTGCCATCAGCTAGAATCGAAACCAAAACCTAGCGCTCCAGCCTTAGTCGTTAAGTTTGAAAAGTGTTGGAAATTACATCATGTTAAAATTTGAGACGGTGACAACCAAATTCAGACTTTAGTATAATAACAGACTTCAAAAAACAGAACTATTCATTCTTTGGTGGTAGACTGAGCCAAGTTTCATAGGAGGAAGGTGTCCGGTTTTTCAGACACTTCCAACGTTATCTTTATAAAGGAAAGGTGAATGACTTGCATTATTTTCAAGAGAGGAATGGGTGAGAAGGAGGTGAAAGGGGGGGGGTGAGATCGAGATGTACAAAAAAATAAATAAAATAAAAAATGAGAGAAAGAGAGGTAGAGATAAAAACTTTAACATAATAAACACTTTAGCCACTTCTATTTTATTTTTATGGTCCCGGACATGTATGAAATATATAACTGCTCCATAGTCTAGAGCTTTGCAGTAGTATAAAATACAGGGTTGCGGAGTCGGATGGTAAAGTCCAACTCCGACTCCTAGAATGCTAACCCTGATTCAGACTCCAGACTCCTTGACCTCTATGTGGAAATCTATGTGGAAATCTATTCTGCAGATCCATATACCAGCCTCCCACATCTATTCAGCAAACATTTTATAAATACTTTTCACATATATCATTTTTTATATTTAACATTCACTTGTATGATAAATATACTCACATATAAACTCAACCAGATTTATAGAATAAGATAACAAAAAGGGGGTAAAAAATTTACAATTAAATTTTTATTATGCCATCAGTTCAAAAGGAAATACAATATTTAGGGATAGGGAAACCTCTTTAGGCCATGGCATTTCAAAGACAAACGCTTCTCCTCAGAAGAGGGGAGTAAAGACAGAAGAAATTTTTTAAAATATAATATCGCCTTCATGGAAAAGGATCAAAGGAAAAACAGGGAGAAGCTATAAAGGGCTATAGTAACATGGGTTTCTTATTGATTTAGGTCCGGTTTTTGTTTTTGCAGATAAGATTGTAATTCTGGATCGATCCTGGACTAATCCAATTGCCAAATTCCAATTCATTCAAGAACTGGATAACTTTCAGATTACAATCCTTTTGTTATCCAATGTAATCTAAAGTGATCTCACTCAAAGACAGAATTTTTATTAATCCTGTGTGACGTCACAACCAAAATGAAAACAGCTGTCCAGACAGGATTTGCAGGGATCTGATGGACCGAAATATCTTGATGAAGTAGAAGCATTGCAGTACAGTACAAAATATGATATATCTTCAAAAATAAAAGCAAAACCATACAAAAATTTCTAAATTGTGCAACTGGTAAAACTAAACAGGAAAACCATGTAGAAAAAGAGTCTGAGTCGGATAAAAAAAAATTCTGACTGACTCCTCATACTCTTAGAAATCTGACTACAGCTAAAACCTCCGACTTCCACTCTGCAACCCTGATAAAGTATATATTTATTGCAAGTGTTTCATTACATTGAAGGAATTTGTCAGACTAACAGTTAGCCTGACAAATTCTTTTAGTAGAAAGAAAACTTTTGTGTAGCTGACTTGCTATAAGTATGTATTTTGAAACTATTACATATATGCATACAAATGCTTGCATATTTGCAGATTATGGCCTGTTCTTAAAATGAAAACTTTTTCATGTGAAAATAAAAATGTCTATTAGTAAAAAGCACAAATACGCTTTATAATATTAGTTTGATTTAATGCAAAAGTTTTACGATTGAAGAAAATGATAAAAAATTAAGTGTATTGTTTTTTATTATAATTATAAAAATTTATAAAATTCGAGGAAAGATATCTATCTTCTATATATATAAAAGCGAAAATGTATGTTTGTGTGTGTGTCTGCTAAAAACTTTTGACCGACGGAACAAAAATTCACAAACTTGGTATCATATTAAAGCCCCACCCTCCGGACGACAAATATCGAAAAATTAGCCCAAAAGGACCATCAGAAGTGCGTCAACTGATCAATTTTCTGCAGGGGGGGGGGCCCAAAAAGTGACATTTTAATGTTAAACATTACATATTTTTAAATCGATTTATAACTGCCCCAAAAAATACAGGCGCCAACTCTTCTACATAAAGTATACACGGGGCCGTTTATTTTGGGTCAACTTGTATTTAAAACCCGCTGAGTTATGTCACGTGATCTTGACGTCAGCAAGCTCTAATGGCAGTCTGAATTTAAAATTTTAAAATGTTATCGGTAAAAAAATTTAACCCTCACACAAGCTAAACTAAGAACTTCTATGCTATGACAACGTTACCAAAGTTATTAGCACATTAAAAATAGTTAGATATGATAGTTAAACGAAAAATAACAAGCCAAAAATGTGAAGTAAAAAAAAAAATACGCTTACAAAAAATATTAACGATCAAAGTTTTTACAAAAAAAAACAGCCAGACGCCATTTTCTTTTTTAGTAACAGTCTTTAGAGTAAGGAAGACGAAGTGAGAGAGAGAGACACATACACAAACGCAAACAGAGAGAGAGAGAGAGAGATAGTGAGAGATGTCTAGACAGGAAACGAAATACGTAATTTAATAAATGCTAATGTGAAGTAAAACAAAAAAAATAAAATACTGCTACGTCATCTCGTAACGCTCCCGCGATGACCTCAGTGGCTATCTGTCAATCAAACCTCTTTCACTCGCTTTATAAGCCTTATTTTAACACTATAATCAATTCCTCTTACTCTTGGCCTAGACGGTTAAGTGGTTGGAGTTTGTTTCACCTCCGCGTCAAGGCTCCCGGGTTCAATCCAGCCTCACGACGTTGTGGTTTCTCCGATTTTTTTAACATCGTTTCAGGGTTATTACTTATCGCCCCCCCCCCCCATATACACACCTACAAACACCCGGGCAACGCCGGGTACCCCCCACCGCTAGTATATATATATATATATATATATATAAAAGCAAAATGTGTGTGACCATTTCATGCATATCTCGCAAAGGCTTTTTTCGCACACGGTCCCGGGGGGGGGGGACGATCGCTTAGAAGTATTTATATACTCCCTAGATAATAATATCTATGATTTGGGAACGCGGGTCGCCTCTAGATTTATTTACGTCGACTTTTATGAGATTCGCGCTATTTCGCTCTGTCGCCTGTTTGTCCTGCTTTTTATTATAAATAAAGTGAAACTAAATTCAGACGGTGTCTTCTCAACATCGCACCGGGGAAACGTCTAGAAGCAATCAGCTTTGATCAATGTGGGGCCAAACTCCTTACATCAGACAGTTGTTATTCAATCTGGACAATGGGGAGCTTGGTTTCCCCCTCCCCAACATCTTGGGGAAACAAAAGTTAAGTCCACTACTTCTATTTGACCTCATTAATCAGGTCAAATAGAAGCAGCAGAGTTAACTTTTATTGCGCCCGCGTGTCAATTTTGTTTTTTATACTTACATAAATAAATTCAAACGTGTTTCCGTTAGTATTTCGCGGTGGCCCAATGGTTAACGTTGCACTTTTTTTTTTCACACTTTAATTTCCAACTTTGCCTCAAGGGTTCGGGTTCCATCCTCATACTTACCCTACCAAAACTTTTTTATTTTTTTTATTTTACCCCCCCCCCCTCCAGAGTTTTGATTTACCCAAAACCACACACACCTCCAAACACCCGGGGAACGCCGGGTACCCCCTCCCCCGCTAGTACTTTTATAAAAAGAAAAAATTAGAAGACAACCATAAATGTAATCATGTTAGAAGTAGCTAAAAATCTGTAAAACATTTTATTATCAACAGTGTGACCGTTCAACAAATCTTGCTTGCTAGGACTTCAGGCATGACGTCATTTTTCAGTGCATGGGCCTGAATCTACATTTACACAAGTCACAATCATACCCATCTTGTTAATTGCAATATATTATTCTATTGCCTGCCTTTAATTGTATTATTCAAACTTATGAATAAATACTTAACATAAGGCAGGAGGTTTTCAGTCAGGTTTTGTGTAAATATCACAACAGACAAATAAAAAAACACTTCTGACGTAACATAGCACATATGGCAGGTGTGTGAGAAATTCAGCAGCAGCCGTAGGATAGCTGACTAGCGAAAATATTAGCAGCAGCAGCCGTCTTAGCACATATGCAAATTAAATATGCATGTGCAGGCATCACAACAGGAGAAAAAGTAGAAAAAAAAAAAAAAGGACAACACGTGGTTGAGCAGGGCAGAAAAGTGCGTGCCAGAGAAGATAGACATGTAGACTTGAGAGTAACAAAGTGCTGGCTAAGGCCAGTGTGAGGTGGCGGAGTAAGAGACTTTTAAAAAGCACAAATACAACAGAGCATTGTAAAACGTGTGTGCGAAAATACTTTTGAAAGGTAATGAAATACGTTATTTGGAAGAACCACGAATAAACGCATTTCATTTGAACTTTAAAAATATGCCGAGTAAGATTTTCATTTCTTTCCTTCTTTTTTCTGTTTGTTCCTTTGTGACTGTACAAGACAAAGTGTGGGTCTAAGTGGTTGAAATGTAATGACACCGTAAAAAGTGTAACGGTAACATTACACTGACATGTTTACTTTGATTCTTTTATTTAGTTGATATATTGGTCAACATGTTAATAAAATGTAAGTTTCATTTATCTATTTTTTTTTTTCATTAGTCAAGAGTAATTTAACAAAATAATGAAGCACAGGTTTAGTTATTATAGAAGAAAACTAAAATATTACTTGAATATAATTTTTAAACTAAAATATTACTTGAATATAATTTTTAAACTAAAATATTACTTGAATATAATTTTTAAACTAAAATATTACTTGAATATAATTTTTAAACTAAAATATTACTTGAATATAATTTTTAAACTAAAATATTACTTGAATATAATTTTTAAACTAAAATATTACTTGAATATAATTTTTAAACTAAAATATTACTTGAATATAATTTTTAAACTAAAATATTACTTGAATATAATTTTTAAACTAAAATATTACTTGAATATAATTTTTAAACTAAAATATTACTTGAATATAATTTTTAAACTAAAATATTACTTGAATATAATTTTTAAACTAAAATATTACTTGAATATAATTTTTAAACTAAAATATTACTTGAATATAATTTTTAAACTAAAATATTACTTGAATATAATTTTTAAACTAAAATATTACTTGAATATAATTTTTAAACTAAAATATTACTTGAATATAATTTTTAAACTAAAATATTACTTGAATATAATTTTTAAACTAAAATATTACTTGAATATAATTTTTAAACTAAAATATTACTTAAATATAATTTTTAAACTAAAATATTACTTGAATATAATTTTTAAACTAAAATATTACTTGAATATAATTTTTAAACTAAAATATTACTTGAATATAATTTTTAAACTAATGGTGTAGAATTGAACCTTATACATTCTGACTTGAAACATCTATAATATAAATCTCACCTGTCTGTTTAAATGTATGCATGCATGCGTAAAACTTTCAATAGAGGCGACAGATTTTCATGAGATCGGTATCGTTTTGAAGCTCAACCCTTCGGACGACAAATATCAAAAAATTGGCCAAAAACGAATTCCTTCACCCTCAACTACAGGGATTGGTCACTTTTTTCGTCAATATTTTCGAAAGTCATCCCCTCTTTTCGATTGACTAGCCTTAATTTAAACTTTCGCCACTTCAGGTTTGGCAATGGACGCCACAGCAAAGACGTCACTTTTTTATTCACATTCTTTTCCTCCTTCGCTGTACGAGTTTGAGCTTGTTTGCCTACTACTATTTTTTTTTCTTTTTTTGCTCAACACACCTCCAAACACCCGGGCAACGCCGGACACCCAGGCTAGTTAAATGCAAGCAAACCTAAATGCACACATGGTTGAACAAAGTGACAATGGATAGCTTTGGATTAGGAGCTCAGTTGGTGGTTGCCATATTAAAAATTTATTACATCTGACTTGGTTTTTCCCAAAGTTAATAAAAATATACATTTAATATATCACTTTTTTATACATCACATGCAAGTACGCATACGTAACATCTTAAGTCGTTCTGCACTAATACCCTTTTCAGCGGCAAGATTACAAACTGGCTTTGTCACAAGCCAGGAGTTAATAGCCGTGTGAACTGTTCTTTTCTCTTGCATATTGTAATAGGATTTTTCTAATTGTTTTTGGATAAACATGGTATACTCAAGCTTAACTGGTCTACGAGTGACAGACTCAAGGTTGAAATGGTGACAAAATAGTGAAACGGGTTTCATGACAAATTTTTCTGAGGTGGACAGAGTCGCAAGCAATCCACACGGGGTTTAAAGATATGTAATGAATTCAGTGTTAGCTAATAATATAATAAAGTATATATGTTTAAAGACAACAAGTCGAATATGCAAGGTCCCCTCCCCCTCCATGAGTGAATAAGTCCAGAAAGAGAATTTCGAGAGTGATTAAGATATAATAGAGGACTGCTATGTCAATGAAGGTGAATGCTGTGAAGGTGAAAAATAACTTGTGCGATGAATGTTATGCAAAGAAACTTTTCCATAGTGCACATTGCCATGATACGCTGAAGGCTGCGAGAAGCATTTATGTCATGAATCAACAAAAGGTTAACTTGGATCGAATGTTGTAAGTTTGTCATTGAAGGAAATGATGGCTTTGATATTTGGCATGTTGATCAAGATGAAGTTGTATGTTGGGAGCATTGACTGCAGTGAGCCAAGTTATGTCTGTGATTGACATGAAAATTGGATTTGAAAGGTTCTGAATAAGAAAC
This sequence comes from Euprymna scolopes, assembly GCF_053919585.1. Lineage (NCBI taxonomy): Eukaryota > Metazoa > Mollusca > Cephalopoda > Sepiida > Sepiolidae > Euprymna > Euprymna scolopes. Next base: position 116,238,791 of record NC_136504.1, read on the forward strand.
ATTTACTTTCACCATGACTAATGTTTGTCCAAAATTTAAAAAAAAAAAAAAGGATACGAGAAGCATTTATGTCATGATTGTGACGACTCGACAAAAGGAAAACTTGCCACGTGCAGGTGGAATCCTTGAACCAAATGCTGTAAGTTTGTCATTGAAGGAAATGATTGGTTGTTGGTTGTTTTTGTTTTACGGCATATCAAACCTTTTCGGGTTATTTAATGCCGAATACAAAGATATTGAAGAAAGTATTTTTAATAGAATATATTTGTTGTTTTCAAGTCTGTTTCTATTTAACCCATAGTTGGGACCCTAACAGGTACTACCACTCTGGGTCAGAGTGGACCTGGGAGCAATGGTAATTAAAGGGTGGCTCCACACTCCCCAAAGCCTGCAAGCTGGGGCCTCACCACTGGATATAGTTTAAGATCATATCCAGGACCCCCATTGAGGGACTTTTACCCTCTGCAGGGGGGCAGTCGGCGTATTCTAATGCACCACCGACAGGGCCGAAGGAAATGATGGCTTTGATATTAGAAATGTCGATCATGATGTTGGGAATGTTGACTGCGGTGAGCCAAGTGATGTCTGTGATTGGCATGAAAAATTGGATGTGAAAGGTTCTGAATAAAAACAAAAAACAAGTTTACTTTCACCATGACTAATGTTTGTGCAAAATCTTTAAATTCAAAGAGTGGTTATTGTGAAAAGTGCAAACAAACAGATGAACGATTTTGGAACAATTTTATCCCTATAATTGCCCCTAGAGTGGGGGCAACCAGAGTTATCCCGGAAAATCTGTTCTAGCAAAAATTTTCTTTCACCATGACTCATGTTTGTGCAAAATTTCCAGAAAAATCCAAGGCATGGTTATTGAGAAAAGTGCGAACGGACGAACAGATAAACAGGAATTAATTACTAGGTCCAATCCCTCCTTTGTCGGGAGGACCAGAAATGTGAACTCACAGCCTACCTTGGATTAAGACGATACTTTCTTGGACAAAAGCAGAAAGAAAATGCTGATCAGTCACCAGAGTTCTAGACAAGCGACATAAACACCAACGTTTTGATACAGTGTGGCCACAAATCTATTAACAGACCATTTAGGTAGAATGCATATGATTCTCTGGATATGCTTGGAATGGACTACATGCCACCACAAGCTTGATCAATGAGAAAATTCATGGATAATGAATAAATTGGATTTTTATACAAAGAAAAAAAAGAAAAAAGTTTTTATTCAGTATTCCATTTTCATCTGTAAACTCCATGAAAATAAATTCTCTAACCTTGTAAAGAATTAATTATAGATGCAACAGTCTTACCAAAGTTCCTGGCAGTTGCATATAAACCAAAGTTCATAGATATTCAACAGAGCCTGAGCAATCGAAGAGAAGCTAGTCAGAACACCCCTGATCCTATAACAGTTTTTGCTTAAAATATTTAAGCTTGAATATAGCCATTCATTTTTCTTAGCTAAGAGTTACTCCTGTCCATCTCCAGAAAAAGCCTTGATCTCTTACTTCAAATACTTTCTATGTCACATGATTAAACCAACCAATCTGTTACTAATGCAGTTGAGCCGTAGATTGTCAATTATACCCAAGTAATCTTATACATTTAGAAAATCATGAGGTGGACTGTGAGTCAAAATCAGACAAAATTATTACTTTATTATTGTACTAGCAGGCTGCCTGGCGTTGTCCGGTTGTAAAATATGCTTAATATATTTTAATTCACAGATTTCATATTTATTATTAACTAATTCTCTAAAATGGGCTCCTTCAGTCTTTGACAGACTATGGATACCCACAAAGGGGTGCTTGCATGTGAAATTTTTGCGGCAGGAGGTGCATAATCTTCAACGACACATCTCCTGAGACAACACTGTTAAATACCAGTGGCAAGTGAAATGTATGTACATGACGACTGAAAACAAATGCTGAAATAAGCGGAGAGCACATACAGTGCCTAGAATTTCGAAATGGTCACCCATCTGGTACTAACCATGTTCAACATTGCTTAACTTCAGTGATCTGATGAGAACTGGTGTGTCAACGCGATTATGCTCTATTGAATATATATATATATAGATTTCAAAAGTAAAAAAAAAAAAAAAAAATGACTTGGGTGCCGTCAACTAGAATCAAAGCCAAAACATTTAGCACTCTCGCCTTGTTCACTATAGTTTGAGCTAATCCGACAGATACAGAAGTTATAAAATTAACCCAATTTTAGCTATAATTAATTTATTTCTGTACGAGTTATTCATCCATCCAAACAAAGATTTTTCTTGTTATAAACCATCCTTGGTGTATGATTACTGTTTCCTGTTAATTTCAGTGTTATGTGATCAGTAGTTTAACAGTATCGGTTAAATATTCTTAAACACACATACATCTACTGTTGTATTTATATAGAAGATAACTTGTAAGCACAGGACGTAGCCATTAACGACAGAATGTCCGATTCTTGGTATACACAGCCACACTGATAAAACGTATTTCTACAACAGACACGCGTACATCTGTTTTATTTATATAGATTGAGCTAGAGTCAAACCTTTTAAAGTTTCAAGAGTCAGTAATTTTTTTGTTTTCATCTTATTAGGCGAATAAATTAGTACTGTACCTTGGGGTAATTGCGCCAAATCTGGGGGGGGGGGGTAATTGCGCTACCAAAAAAAAAAAAAAAAAAAAAAAAAAAAAAAAAAAAAAAAAAGAAGTGCTCTTTATATGCGTGGTTGCCAAAAGAGCACTTTTAGCTAGTTGGTGCAATTACCCCAAAGTATGGCAGCATATAATTTCGTATTTCTATATTTATAAAAAGGGAGATAACTTCCATTAAAAAATAGAGAATATTTGGCTATTATCAAGTTATCTCTTAACATTGAAGCTATCATTATTATTCACTTGAAAGAAATGCCACCATACAAAAACTAAATGAGGCATTTCATGTGGGAGATGAAAAACCAAGATGAAAAGAATTTTTCAGGTCCTTAAAATTTCTGAGTGGTTTAGAGAATATTTGACACATGCTTATGAGAAGTTGAAAACTAACCGAAAGTGACGTGAATAACGACAGATGATGCAACTTGCATGTTCAATATGATGTTCCATCATCTGTGAGTCATTCATTCATCATCTTCAATCGAGTTGGGTGAGGAGGATGAAGCGGCCGTTGTTTCCATAACTACAGAAGTAAATACAGCATAATCATTTGGCCACACTGTTTCTCATTAAAAGAAAGGACCAAGGACCTATGGCGCAATGATTAGAGTATGGGGGGGGGGGGAGAAATGAATTGTAAAAGTAATATTCTCCTGAAGGTTCAATTCTCAGTGTGGGTTGGTTGGTTTGTTGTTTGTTTTACGGCATATCAACCCTTTTCAGGTTATTTAATGCCGAATCCAAAGATTTTGAAGAAAGATTTAATAGAATATATTTGCCGTTTTCAAGTCGGTTTCTATTCAACCCTTAGTTGGGACCCTAACAGGTAATACCACTCCGGGTCAGAGTGGACCTGGGAGCAATGGCAATTAAAGCGTGGCTCCACACTCCCCAAAGCCCGCAAGCTGGGGCCTCACCATCGGATATAGTTTAAGGTCATATCCAGGACCCTCAGTGTGGGAGACCAAAAAATACAATTTCGAATTACTTAGAACCTCTATCCAGTCATGGCTGACGGAACAAGAGCATGCTACCCCAGTGAAATAAATAAAGGCTTCCGTTTGAAATCCCGTCCAGATTCTCAGTGTTGATTAAAACATTCCTGAGTTTGACAAGATACACCTGAAGAAGGCTGGAGGTTACAACCACTGAAATGTTGTGAAAATAACACTTAAAGATGAGAACAGTAGCGCAAAGAATCCAAATAAGACGAACAGAGAGAGTAGAGAAAATTGTTGGCAGTAGGTGTAGGTAGACGAGTGTCTACAACAAATAAGTTCATTCAAAAATACATTTTTTTTCGTGTAATTTCCAAAGTTTTTGTATATAAATTAAAAAATATAGCACATCAAATAATCTGCCTGACTCATTAAAGCAACTTGAAACGGGTGAAACAACACTTATTTAAAGTAGATACTTATTAAGTAGCCACCTGATTCTATTTGCAGCTGTCAATTATTTAATGAACAAATTCTAACTAATATTAAGGGAAAACAAATTTAACATCCGGGAAATCACAGGATCTTAAACTGACCTGAAGAGATTAGTAAAAATCTTGTAAAATATTACACTGATGTTATTGGTGCCCTATCATAGTCAGTCTTTAATCAAGCCTTATATACTGTTCATAACTTTATGTGCATATATATATATATATATATATTAAAAAGTCTGACTCATGTCCACAAAATCTACACCTAAATTTCAAGTGTTTAGACCCAAAATTGGCGGAGGAGTTTAGTAGAGTCTGCAAAGGTCAACTCTGACCTCTTGGCAGCCAAATTTTCGCCCCAAAACTGATTAAAAAGCTCTCACGTTGTAGAGAAAAACCAGCACTTGTGCACTTCTGCAAAGGAACCACCTTTTTGGTTTTCAGTTTGGAGAGTGCATATGCAGGGGCAGACAAATCCAATTTCAGGACTGAATCTCAAATGTGTTTTTGTTTGTTGTTTTTAAGTTTTTGTTAAATATTTATTTAATTAAAATAAATACAAGAAAATTATAACACAAAATAGACGGTTTTTAACACAAGAGATTTAATTTTTTATTTATTTTTTTTTTTTTTTTTTTTTTTTAGAACAAAGTCAAAATTCTGAAATTTTCGTAATCAGTAAATTTTAACAGTTGTCAAAATATGACTGAAAATTTCTAAATATTTTTGAACACATTGAAATGTATGAGTTTTGAAAAAAAAAAAAAAATTTTTTTAGACTAAAATTTTTTTAGACTGTTTTCCAAAGTCAAAATTATGTTGCGCATATTCAAGGTATTAACGTCCAATGTAGTTACAGCCATTTTCAGAAAAATTATTAGAGAATTCTTATATTGCAGTAGTCTGCCACCGCACTCTCCAAATGTCAAAACTGAAAACCAAAAAAAGTGCTTCCTTTACAGTAATGCACAAGTGCAGAAAAAGCATTAAATAAATGGCCTTTAATAAGTGATGTGCCTCTTCATAAATAGAAAAAGGATTGGTATGCCTTAAATTTGATAAGCTCAATAAATGAATGGCGAATAAGTGGTGTGTTTTTTCATTTAAAAAAGGGGGGGGGGTCTCACCCATGCACAAGACAGAGAGGTACAGAGTGTCTGTGTACTTACATAGTACACCATCCTGGTGCTACAACTGTTGTTCTCTGTATATTCTATTTAGTTCTTAATACAAGTATTTAACCCATATTCGTGTCTTTAGTGACCTTTCAGGACCACAAAAAAAAAAAAAAAAAAAAAAAAAAAAAAAATCGTTTTCAGTAACAAAAATAAAGGGTATTCATGAAGCAAATTCATATGAACAAGCTATGTTGGTCAGCTTCATTCCTTTGTTGGAATTCTCTCAAGAGGGACTGTGTGAGGTTGCCAACATACTCAAATGAAACATTATGGAACCGATTGACTGGACTCTGTCCATAACATCATTTACAATCTGTTTTTTTTTTTTTTAAATCCATTAGTACCATTTTTTTTTTTTTTTTTAAATAAAAATATTTTGTAAATGCAATATTATATTAATCAAAGATTTACTTGAGAATAACTAGGGAGACCCGATGTTGTCCAGGATTGAATGAAGACCAAATGTTCCACCCTCCCTTACTTTGTCACTGAAATCTGAAATTGCCTATTTTTTCAAATCAAATCGATTGATTTGATGCTCTAGAGCCCTCACCCTTCCAGCAGTGTACCAGAAAGAAGCTTCACATACCTACCTGCAGTAACAGTCCACAATACATTGTAATTTACATTGCACTGTAGAGAATCTGTTGATTATCAGTAAATAATGGATTGAATTAAAGTTTAAAATACAAAATCAAGCATTATAGTTCAGTTGTGCTTTAAACAGAAACATTCATTTCGAACACGCCCCTGTCATATCAAAGAACCAACTGTTGATTTATTAAATTGTTACACAATCACTTTAATTCAAGTTAAACATACAAAAGTTAAGTATTATGGTTCAATTGTGCTCTAAAAAGAAACGTTCATTGTGAACGTGCAGTCGTTTTATAAAATAATCTAGTTAATTTTATAGGTTGGGTCTTTCTGCTTGTGCGTTGATAGAACTTATCAAATGCACTTTTGATGTTATGTTGTACAAAAGTTGACTTCAGTCAAAATTAGACTCCCTTCTTTAATCAATTTTTTTGGATTATCGATACTTATCAGACACATTCTGATATAAAACCTATATAAGAACACTCCCAGACACATCAAATTACCTATGTGTGAAATTATTGAAAAAAACAAAAAACAAATAAACTAACATATCGTCACACCAATAGTCTACATAATACAACGGTTCTTTGACCAACGTGTGTAGGGGAAGATAAAGCAGAGAAGTGCTTTTACTTACATTCACAGTTCATCAAGATCATTTGAGAACTTGTTCCAAAGAGAAGTTTAAATGTCTAGTAAGAGTAAATAAAGAAATAACTGCCTTTAATTCTGACTGGCAAACAGGTCTCTCTATACAAACAGGTCTCTCTATGCTAACAATTCAAAAACTTCTCAACTGCCGTCTTAGTAAATCCTTTAAAAATGGCACACATGGTTTGGCCTTTATAGTTTTCTGTGTTTCATGGTATCCATTTTCAGGGCCGCACCTTCAATTTTAAGTTGGGTAAGATTGCTCGAAAAATGGTTAGATCACTCTACCATTCCAGAAGGTATCTCACTGCTGATGCAATCCTCTATCTGTATAAGAGTCAGGTATGCCCTAAAATGGAACGCTAGTCACATCTAGGCAGGAGCTGCTCGGCATGCCCTATCCAGCCTTGATAGAGGTCAAAAGTGGCTTCGAAATCTAGTAGGTGATGCCTTTCCCACAGAAGAGACGTTGTGAGCCTGTCTCTACTCTATCCTTATTTTCATGGTAAATGCTTGACTGAACTCCAATCTATGGTCCCCCTTGCCAAACTTTCACAAAACACTCAACTAGCTACAACCACTATACACGATTTCCCCTACTCTTTCTGTTCTTAAATCTAAATGCAGATTCCATGAACAAAGCTTCTTTCCTAGAACTGCCCATCTGTGAAACACTGTTCCACTGGCCTGCTTCCCGGTTGAATACAATATAGTAGCCTTCAAATTCAATGTAAACAAGTTTTTGTTGAACCGTCCCCATAAATTAAATTCTACCCAATTTACACCATTAACAATTACTACACGACCATCTTAAATTTACATTATCCTTGAGTGGTCTTTGAGCCTTGATAAATGGTGACAAGTTAAAAAAAGAAAAATGTTTTTTTTTTTTTTTTATCCTTGTAATATGGACAACAGTTTCATAGTTGAAATATGATTAATTAAGCTTATGGTCCTTAAAAAAATAAAAAAAAAAAAACACACACACACACACACATGGGTACTAATAAGTTTTTGTTTTAAGTATGGAGAATATTTTTATTAAAATCAAACATTAAAAAAAAAAAAGCTTTATTTGTTAAGTTTCACATGTCAAAAAATTCTACTTGTTGAATGATGCAACCAGAAAAGACAGTTTGTTCAAGACCATGTAGATAATGTGGTCCCGTCACGATTGACCAAATGTTTTTTTTTTTGTTGTTTTTTTTATTTCAACATGTCCGTGAGTAAACAATTTTTTTTATTTAGATCGTCAGTCTAAGCAATGAAGGGTCATCGACTAACTGGATAAGAAATAATAAAGAAACATGAAACACGATGTTACAGTAAGGGAAACAAAAAGATAAGAAAACTAGTTCGAAAATTGAAATGAAATGATATTCATTCTAACACCAAGTAAAAATTAAAGCAATACAAACTTTATATGAAAAAGTTTAAATTTTAAAGGTGTGGATTCTACAATGAACCTGATTATATATATTTTACTCCTAAGAAAAAATAAAGTTTCAGGTTAGACAGGGTTTTCACGTAATTCTTGTGAAAATAAATTTAAAAGACTTACCCATTTGTTTTTAATGAGAAATGCTTCCGAGTTTGTAATAATTTTATAAAATCTGAAAAAGAAAAAATGCCAACAGTTATCCCAGAAGGAGCATATATCTGTGTGTGTGTGTGTGTGTCTGTCTGTATTTTATATAAGAGATGAGACAATTCCAATATTTTTTTTCCAATTCCAATACAATTACAGATTCCGCATTAAATTCCTGATTCCGATACAATTACCGATTCTTTATAAATCTAAATATTTTACTATAAAAGTTGTTATTTTTCACGATTACCATAAAAACACGTGCTAAATGTACAGATCTGCCCTCACACATAAGGATGCACTTGTGAAGGATGATCTATCGATTTTAGTTTTACTAATAGTTTAAAATTAATATATATTCATTATTTTAGATTACTATCAACGGGAGAATATTTTTCTTTATAGAAAATCAAATAAAAAAAGCCAGTTAAAAGATGCGTTTTTGGCATCGGAAAACGGGCACAAATCTTTCTGATTTCAATACCACAAAAAGTTCAGATTTTTTTTCAATTTCCGATTAATCGTCCCAACACTAATACACACACACGTTTATTTATCTTCTTTGTAAGAGGTTAGACAAGGTCATATGGGGTTTTGAAAAGCCAGTGCACTAGGTAAAGTGGATTTTATCCTACAAGAATTTTGGAGTGGTCTCATTGGCATTTCTTGATTTTAAATAAACCACTACCTTTTCAGATAGAAGATAAAGTTTGGGAAGGTGGACCTGCAAGAATTAAATAGAGCCATACATCAGTCAAACAGCAACGATATCATTTTTGGACACATTCTAAGAAAATATTGTTAACTTGTGCAAATACCTATTCAACTATGCTATGTATAGGCATGGGTAGAAAGTTTGCTTGCCTTTTATAGAAATTGATGTTAATAGTGATGTGTTAGGACGATAGCATGTATTTAAGGGGAGATAATTCCTTTTGTGTTAGGCACAGTTATCTCTCCTTTTTAACTATTATACATGTTTTCGTGTGGAGATGTGAGAACAGGATGATTTTGAACTTTGGAAAATAAAGATGGAGAAATATTACTTTTAACCGTGATAATTGTGCCACACGAACTTTAGTAATATCGGACGGAGACTGATAGATGTAATTTATATAATTCTATGTTGCCTCTTTTTAAGTAAAATGTTTTTGTCAATCAACCGTGAGTATTCTGTCATCCATGTGCTACACGTTCATTTTCGAGCAAAATTTTCTGAAAGGCATTAACAGTCATAATATTCGAATAACCGCATTCATAACAGGAAGACGAGTTACTTTCAATAAAAGCGACTTTTTTTTTCAAGAAATTTCATACCATTCAGATTTTCCAATTCCATTTAGGGTTACTAGGGTTCAGTTATTGTTTACTCAGCATTCAATTCCAAACAAAGACGATACCAAGATCAAATTACTCTTCTAGAGTAAGGTTTTATAAAATCCAATAATTATATTCATTTTTAATTAGGCGGTTTTTATTATAATATTTGTGGAGTCTGCTCCTTCTGGTCACACATTTTTGCTGGGAGGATTGTTATACTGCATAACCACATTGACACACCAATTTCTGAAGTTAAGCAACATTGAGCCTGGTCATTACTAAAATGGGTGACCATTTTGGAATTCCAGGTGCTGCATGTGCTCTCTGCTAATCTCGACATTGTTTCCAGTCAGTCTTGGGCTTCTTCTTGCCACTGGACACAAGCAGTGCCGATTCAGGAGAGGCATGGGTAGAGATTATGCAACTCTTACCTCACAATTATACATGCAGCTACCCTTACAGGAGTGTCCATTATCTCTTTAGACATAACAGAGGCATCATAATTGTTTAAGAACTAATATGTAGTTAAAACAAGATAAATTATTTTTGACCACTTGAATAATTTCCAATGCTATTGATAATTTTTAAACAATCTTTTGTCATTTTATGTCTGAATTCATGTTTGGCAACATGGTGTGATTCATAAATCTATGACGTCACACCTGTGCTATAATTATTTTGTTTAGGTAATATTTTATTTTCTTTATGAAAAAGTTCAACTAGGTCAATTGATGAACCTTCAGACTGATACAACGCTCTATAACATGCAAGAGGGAAGAACGGATGTACAGAAATCTAAGACAATGGCAGAATCGTTAGAAAATAACATTCAGACTAGTGGGATAAGAGCTGCAAATGGATGGTAAACATTTAATGCTAGTAAGATTAAGCTGCTCTCCTTTAACAATTACAAGACGACTCTCCAACCACTGATATCCATGACAAATAACACCCTACCTGAAAATTCTTCCTTCAAACTCCTCGGCTAACACGTTACCACTACATATAAGATATAGATATTCAACTATTTCATTAAAGTTCTACTTTACATCGCGAAGTTAGTAAAGAAGTTGAGAACAATTTCCCTTCTCTCCAATCAACCATTTAATTATGTTATAATATACCTTTCTTGCGGTCTTTTTATTTTACTGAATTCCAGGGCAAGAATTCATCTAGTCTGGTGAAGTACCCAGTCTCATGTTGTTATCTCAGTTAACATCACTTGGAGTAAATGCACCATTCCTTGTAGAAGCCGCTATGGGTTAGCCATACAGAGGAGATCTTATTTGGGTCATGAATATTATGTGATTTTGAATATTTAGTCAGGGTTTACTTGTAGCGAAAAGTATTTTCATTCCAGGTTATCCTGACAAACCCCTGTACAGAGAGACCTTAGACATTCGAGGACAGTGTCTCGTGCAGTGCTTTTCAACCAGCGTTCCATGGAATATTAGTGTTCTGCCAGTACAGCTCAGGGGTTCTTCAATTTCTTAATTAGAACAAGGAACAAATAAACAGAATTTTGAAAACCTATTTTATTATTATATGCATATTTAAAAAAGAAAAATTGTAACATCACTTGGAGTAAGTGCATCATTCCTTGTAGGAACCACTATGGGTTAGCCATACCGAGGAGATCTTAGTTAGTCCATGAATACTATGTCATTTTGAATATTTAGTCAGGGTTTACTTGTAGCAAAAAGTATCCTCATGCCAAGTTGTCTGACAAACCCTTGTACAGAAACCTTAGAGACTCTAGGACAGTGATATGTCTTAATAGTTTTTCTTTGAATATATATATATATATATATATATATATATTGAATTACCTCCCTTGTTAAATACAAACTAAAAAGTTTCTGCCTTTATATTTTGTAACCTTTAAATTAATATCTGCATCTGACTGAAACTTTAATATTTTTTATAAACAAGACAATCGTTTCTCAAAGTTTGTAGTTGAGAAACCATGTCAAATAGGAGAGTGGAAAGCGGTCCTTTAGTCCTTATATTCCATGAGCGATGTTTCTGACAGAGGGGGAAGAACTGCTGTTTTCTGCGTCAGAATGTACCCATATAACAAATCATTAGTTTTTGACCTCTAAGTAGTATATTTTTTTTACAGTTTACCTCAAGTAGATCCATGCCTTGTCTGGAGCGATTTCCATAAAAAAAATAAAATATGCAGTTATTTTTGACAATATGAGAAGAGACACTAATAAACAATGATTGTATAACTTGTATAAATATGAGATGTGTGTACATAGCTGATAGTGTCGTCTAGTGTCTTTGTAATATATAAGAGAGTGTGCACACACACACACATATATACACACACGTGTCAACCGAAAGACAACAGAACTGGTATAAGTTACATAGCCGTGGGTGCTGGTATATATATATGTCGATGTATATATAATGGTCAGGGTCTGCTCGTTCGTGTGCTTGCAGATGTGGGTGTTTACATATTTAAAATGCAGTTTATCAAACGGAACACATTTCATATACAGTTCTTTTAACAAAATGAATAACCATCTTTGTAGTTGGTTGTTTTTGTTTTATGGTATATCAATCCTTTTCAGGTTATTTAATGCCAAATCCAGTGATTTTGAAGAAAAAAATTTTTTAATAGAGTATATTTGTTTATTTCAAGTCGGTTTTCTATTTAACCCATAGTTGGGATCCTAACAGGTACTACAACTCCGGGTCAGAGTGGACCTGGGAGCAATGGCAAAGGGTGGCTCCACACTCCCCAAAGCCCAAACTGGGGCCTCACCATCAGATATAGTTTAAGGTCATATCTGGGACCTTTGTCTGTGGCACACCAGACAAAAAAGGAACATACCTTAATTCCTTGTTCCTCGCTCTTGTTGGTTGTCACACAAGGGATACATTTTCCTCCAAAAGAACTCATTATTTTCATAGCAAGTGCTCATTTGAGCTCCAATCTATGGTCCCCACTTGCCTAACTTTCACAAAAAACACTCGACTAGCTACAATCACTATCAACAGTTTACCCCCCACTTTAAATCTAAATGCAGTTTCTCCCACTAAATGCAAATTCCACGAACACAGCTTCTTTCCTGGAACTGCTCTCCTGTAGAACATTGTTCCATTGACATGCTTCTCGGCCGACTACACCATAGAAGCCTTCAAGTCTAATGTAAACACGTTCTTATTGAACCGTCCCCTTAAATCAAATTCTACCCAACTTACACCATTAACGATTACTACACTACCACCATACATTCATTAATCCTTATCCTCGGACCTTGATAAATGGTGACTCCCTTGTAAAAAACTCAAAGACTAAATTATAATTCACATAACTTTATTTCATGGTTATGACTTCTCTCAGAGTTGTAGGCATTTCTCTACAGCCTTACATCTATGAGTTAGCCCACCATAACCCTTCCGTGGCCATCAAGAGGTTCAACTCTAGTCAGTCTCGACTCAGGATAACCAGTTGGCCTTTTCCGTGAATATATGATAAATCATTACTTGATTTGTTAACTGAAGCCACATAACGAGGTCAGTCGTTATTGTTTTGTTAAATTGCATTTTGTTATTCTAAACCAAAATTTCAAACCCCTTTATTTTTCTCATTTAAATTTTAATCGTATTTTGTTTTTAACTATTTCTTTCTAACACATTCTTCTGCTATCGAAATATTAATACTTGCACATTCTCCTAGCACCATCTCGTTTTAATCAGGTCATCTAACGTTTTACGGAATCCAATATTCAACAGATATATAAACTTATTTCATTCAGTATAAGTGAATGGAGTTGTTTTTTTTGTGTGTGAGAGAGAGAGAGAGAGAGAGAGAGAGAGAGAGAGAAAGAGAGAGATAGAGAGAGATAGAGAGAGAGAGAGAGACATACAGATTAACATTTTCAAATTTGTCTTTGTTCTGCAAGGATGACCTCGAATTTAGTATGTTACTGAAGAAACGGATGATTATACCATCAAGACAAAAAAAAAAAAAAAAAAAAAAAGTTGGCACATTGGCCATTTCAAGCGTATGTGTGTCAGCTATCCCAAGTGCAGTTCAGATGAAAATTCAGAATTACTAGACCCTAAAGAACATCCTGGAAAAAGGTTACGCAATCTAATAGGATGAATAGAAAGGCAAATCATAGTCATACTATTATACCATCTTAAAAGGTCAACGGTCACATGTCAATTTTGTCATTTTTCAAGGGAAACAAACAAAATTACAGTTGTTTTGAATGAGACTAACATTGAAAAAAGTAGTGGACAAAAATTACATTGAAATGAGAAATGTCAAGTACTCTATAAAAAAAACAAAAAACTGTTTCTTATAACATTCCTTTTATTTTATGCTAAGGAAAATTTTAAGTTTAAGGAAATATTCGTTATGGTAAAAAAAAATAAATTAAAAAAAAATATAAAAAAAAAAAAAATAAAAAAAAAAAAAAAAATAAAAAAAAAAATAAAAAAATAAATAAAAATAAAATAAAAAAAAAAATAAAAATAAAAAAATAAAAACAAAAAACTGTTTCTTATAACATTCCTTTTATTTTATGCTAAGGAAAATTTTAAGTTTAGGAAATATTCGTTATGGTAAAAAAAAAAAAATTAAAAAAAAATATTAAAAAAATAAAATAAAAATAAAAAAAAAAAAATAAAAAAATAAATAAAAATAAAAAAATAAAAATAAAAATAAAAAAATAAAAATAAAAATAAAAAAATAAAAATAAAAAATAAAAAAATAAATAAATAAAAATAAAAAAATAAAATAAAAATAAAAAAATAAAAATAAAAAAATAAAAATAAAAATAAAAAAATAAAAATATAAAAATAAAAAATAAATAAATAAAAAAATAAAAATAAAAATAAATAAAAAAAAATTAAAAAAATATAACATCTTGCTGTTCATCTCCCTTCATAATGTCCCTGCAGCTTATGTCCCCGATAGTAGACCCCTACTTCAAAGTGGCACTGTGCCTTGTTTGGAGTGAAAATTGGGGAGAAAAAGAAAAAGGCATCCCTTTGATATAGCCTTGCTTTCAAATATCATAACATAAGATCGTTGTTGTGATAGTGCAAAAAAGGAACTCAATTTCAACGTGCAGTGGTGCTTTACTGAAGTCAGCGAAACGTTATGTAAAAAAAAAAAAAAAGAAAAAAAATTTTTAAAAAGTGGGGAAGGGGTTGAAAGACAGCAAACAAAAAACTGTCTGCCAAGGGGTTATGAACTGAAGGAGTAAATTAAAGATTATCTCTCACAATTTGATTTTATTTGTATTGAACTATGTAGCACAGTATTACTTTCTGAATATTTATTAATACTTAACACATACGAGTCAGTTCTTGATTTAAAATACAATGTAAACTATTTTTCATAGAAATGTTAAACTTGTATTTGCTGTGTGTTGTTTTTTTTTCTGCTCAAAAAAACTAATTTTTTGCACTATCCAGAAAAATATTAACTTTATCAAAACATTTAAATATATTTCTCATTCCGATAAATTTCCACGGGTCCTGCCAATCTCAAATAATATTATGTTGGCACATTGGTTCTTGTTAGATCAGAGTTAAGCAACATTTTGCCTGCTCAAGGTCAGATGAGTAACCACTTAATAGCAGATGATTTATGTCACACCTAACTATGGACAAATAGCATCGCCAAACTGCATTGCCTAGCATGGTAACTATGGCAAAACCTCTGAATGACACCAATAAGGTGGAAGGAAACCAGGGAAGGGTTCCTCGTGCAAGAGTGATCAAACCCAAATGTTATCTATAAAATGTTACCTATAATGTTGATTGAAAATTTCTGAAAATGTATTTGTGTATAATATTCTTTCCACTTTACCATTAATTTTAGTTCAAAAGTTTCTTGAGAAAATATCGCACTGTATCTATTATAATGAAGATTTAGTATGTCTAGTTTAAAGTCAAAACCATACTTCCATAGCTGAAGTCTAAACCATACTTCCATAGCTGAAGTCTAAACCATACTTCCATAGCTGAAGTCTAAACCATACTTCCATAGCTGAAGTCAAAACCATACTTCCATAGCTGAAGTCAAAACCATACTTCCATAGCTGAAGTCAAAACCATACTTCCATAGCTGAAGTCAAAACCATACTTCCATAGCTGAAGTCAAAACCATACTTCCATAGCTGAAGTCAAAACCATACTTCCTGTGGTTTGAGTTGTCCCCCTTTGCAAATTGGCTGTTTGGAGAAATGAAAAACTAGATGGCTCTGGTTGATAGTCAATTTGCATAAGTGGAGAAATGGGCAGCATATAAATGGTACTTTTTTTTTTTAAGCAGGGTGAAGAGCGCAGAGAGTGAAACGACGGTTGGAAGAAGTGACGGCGAATTCTTTTTGTGACGGTGAAGAGCTCGACCTGTTGGAAGGAACAGCTGTGTCTTATATATTTTTTTTTTTTTACTTCACTACATTTCCATAGCTGAAGTCAAAACCATACTTCCATAGCTGAAGTCAAAACCATACTTCCATAGCTGAAGTCAAAACCATACTTCCATAGCTGAAGTCAAAACCATACTTCCATAGCTGAAGTCAAAACCATACTTCCATAGCTGAAGTCAAAACCATACTTCCATAGCTGAAGTCAAAACCATACTTCCATAGCTGAAGTCAAAACCATACTTCCATAGCTGAAGCCAAAACCATACTTTTATTATCTTCCAATGCGCAAGTCAGTTTACTATACTATTTCAGACATTCAATCCATGAATGAATTTGCGCATACGCAAAAAAATAATGTAAATGTCGGCAAGTTGAAATGAACATCTTGCATTTCATCTGCCGACATTTGTGTATACGTTATTGATCCTTTCAAAAAAAGGATTTTACTTGTTATAAACCATCCTGTGTGTATGATTACCATTTCCTGTAAATTTCAGTGTTATGTGACCAGAAGCTTATAAGTTTATCGGTTAAATATTTTCACACACGTTTTATTTATATAGATTAAAATGTTTCACATTGATAATTCGTGCTAAAAACCTTTTTTTTTTAATTTAACTTTCAAAGTTGGTTTTTGATTAATCTTTAGAAAATTCAGACAGAGACTAAAGATGTTTTTTGTCTTGCCAAAGATGCATAAAAACTCAAGATAACAAAGCTATCATTTCATTAAATGCTAGAGAATGCCTTCTCGTTCCATGCCAACATTCCGCATTTCAGCTTGTAATATTTTTAGTTTAATACCAAAAGAAAACATTCAGCCTCTTTTTTCACTCCCTTATCTGATTTCAAAAAGATTCAGCAGCTTTTTTTTTTTTTTGCTTTGTATATTTAACAAATAAAATAAGGACATTCAGAACTACAACTAATCTTAGATTAGAAAATACAAGTTTGTGTAAAGTCTCAAAAGGAATGTTTAGAAATCTGTTGATGTTGTACATTCATGTGGTTGGTGGTGATGGGGTGGATATATTCTCAAAGATTTTATATTAGCATTTTTTTTTTTTTTTTTTTTTTGAAAACGGGCCAATTCTGCTGCAGATAGTTACACAAATTTATTGAAAGTGGATACTGAAATATTTACAAAAAAAAAAAAAAAAAAAAAAAAAAAAAAAAAATGGAGACCTGATTTAACTTTTAATATGCAGACGTCAGAGAAAAATGTATCCACCTTGAAATTATCTTCTATTATATAAAAGGGGACTTGCCTGTATGTGTGCTTGTATGTTCAGCTAAAAGTAAAAACTACAAAAACACTTATAAAGTTTGTATAGTTTTGACCGACGTTTGATGAATATCTAAAATTTAGAAAAAGAATTTTAATTCTCAGGATCAAATGGACCAGGTTTCATTAGAGGGCAGTCGGTTTTTCAATGTTATTTATTAATTTGGAAAGAAAATGCAGATTCATGCCTTGAAGAATATATTATATAAAGGAGTGTGTGTGTATTTCAAAGAGGAATGAGCTGGAGGGAGATGGAAGACAGGTTGGGAAGAGAAAGGTAGAGACAGAAACACATATAAGTTTTTAATAGAAATCGGTTACACTTTTGTCTCAGGCAATACACACACACACACACACACACACACACACACACACACACAAGTATTGGATATCTGTTTTCTGTCATAATTCTAGTTTATGTTCACCATGTTGCCTAATATTTAGTAACAACTAAAACAACTGAGATATGTGGAAGGAATCCATTCGGTTGAATCCATTTTTTTTTTTAATCAAAGTTCAAAATTACCCTATGCAAAAATATTGGATACGTGACACTTTTTAAAGTTTCCAATCGAAACTTTGTATTTTAAAATACTTAAAATATTCAAATTTTCGATAGTATTGGAATGTTATTTCTGACCAATCAGAAGCACACCATTTTTTTTACAAAATAATACTGCTAATCATCTAACTCTTTGAAGTGCATTAATCATTAGGATTAAAAATGGCAAAAACTAAATTATCCAGTAATAGAAACGGCACTAACCCTATGCAGGTTGAACCGGCTTCCTCCAAAGGAGGAAATTCCATGGAAGTATGAAATTTGCAAGCAGTTCCCAGTTGCATGTATAGGAAATATCAAAATGTATAAGTATGGCGACAGTACAAACCTTTCAAGAAATGGAAAACAGAGAAAAGTGAGAGTACTTCAAGGTGGATCAGCAGAATGAGTAAAAAAAACTTCATTACTCGTTCTAAAATTAAAGCTGATCTTGAGAGTGCTAGAATTAATGTAAGTAAGAATACCATTAACAGAGTTCTATATTGTACAGGCTTTCATTCAAGATCACCAAGTGCTCTTACTGAAAACCAAACATTACAAAAACTGATTAATGTTTGTCGAAACTTATGAAAAAGGTATGAAGTTTTTAGAAAAGGTAATTTGGTTGTATGAAACGAAAGTTGAACCAATTTGGAAAGAACATAGCCCCAAGTGTTTGGCAAAAAAAAAAAAAAAAAAAAAAAAAATTATGACACTACCTTCAACAAGTATAATGCCATCTCCATAATAAAGTTTGGGATTGGTTCCATTATGAAATGAACATGATTTTCGTTCAACGGCACTGGTGAGTTCTCCAAGTTATGCATGTTAGAATGGATGGTGGCATGTACAGAGAAATTCTAGAGAAGAACCTTCAGAAATCTGCAACTTCTTTAGGACATGATCAGAATTTCGAGCTTGAACACGACAATGATCCGAAACATACAAAGGAAGAGCTTGAAAATAATGGTTTAGTTATGGTAGTCCATCCATGTGGATGACGATGACTTCATTTTAATTTTTTTTGACCGACTCCATTGATGACTGAAGCCCAATGCGTGATCTACACTGCTTTGCACTGACAGAGAACAGGATTTCGGTTTTGATGAGGAGTGGCCGCTGCTCATCAGTGTCTTAGTGTGCAACGCTCTGTAGCTGCTCGCTCATGCTCATTATTGAAGAAGGCCATCGTGTCTCTGTTGCCAAAGTCGCCAAAAGATTGAAGGGGATATTGCAACGCTTGATGCAGTCTATGTAATGTTACTTTGGGCAGCAAGGAAGAATGAAGTAATGGTGTATTAGTGTGAAAAACAATTCTAGAAAACAATTGGAAACAGTCAAATAAAATAGAGGCTATGCAACAAAATATTAAATTGATATATCTAATATTTTTGTATAAGGTAATTGTGACTGATAAAGATGGATTAAACCATGAGTTTATAATTTTCCTTCTGTAACAGGGCGCATATGGGTGTGTGTGTGAAAAATCAGCAGCAGCTGAAGAATAGCTGGCTAGTGAAAATATTAGCAGCAGCCATTAAAGCATGTATGCAAATTAGCAAGTGTGCGTGAGTTTGCATCACAAGAAAAGGAGAGAGAAATACACCACATGGCATGGTCAAAGAGGCAAGCAAATTGTGCTCCAGGGAAGATGGACGTTTAAATATGAGGACGAGAAAGCACTGGTTAGTGTCAGCTTGAGGTGGTAAATATGGAGACTCTTAAAAAGCATGTGTGCGAAAAGACTTTTGCAAGATAATGAAATGCATTGTTTTGGAAGAACCACATATGAATGCATTTTATTTGCACTTAAAGAAATGTTGAGTCAGATTTTATTTATTTCCCATTTTATTTATTTGTTCCTTTGTGGCAGTACCAAACAATGTGTGGGTCTGAGAGATTTGAAATATAATGGCAGTTAAAAAGTAATGGCCATGTTACACTTCCACATACAACTAAAACAACTTTACGAGATATTACTTACCAAATATCAAGCAAAATTGAAAACACTAAAGTTATAACAGAAAATAACATGTATCCAATACATGTGTATTAGGTTTTGAATTGACAGCTCTATTTTTTTTTAACTGCAGACTTGACAACTATCATTTAAGTTCAGCTTGGTTTGGCAACTCTTCATGGAGAGACTGACACCCAAGGAGCGTTTGTAAATTGCAAATGATATGATCAATTTACCGAGAGAAACATTTGATGATGAACGAATAATTTTCACAAAATGGACTTGTCAGTTGCCCACCTCGTTGATGCGATTTAACCCCATTAGATTATTTTCTTAAGTCCCATGTCTATGCTGATAAACCAGACACAATAGACCACTTGGATGACAACACTCAATGCCTTATTGCTGAAATACAGCCTAATTTCATACGTAGTTTGTGAAAATGGAATCTCTAGATAATGGCATTTGCACACAAGCCGTGGGATCATACCAAAAATTGCATTTAAAATATAAATGCCAAAAATTAATCTTTAGAATAAATTGCATTTGCATAATAAAAATATTTTTCTGTCATTTTAATTTCAAGTTTGCTGCCTCTAGAAAAAAAAAAAAAGACAAAAACCAGTTATATATATTTACATGTGTATCATAATTGCTATGAAGAACTTGGTCTTCATTAAACAGACTCAACTTTTCAGAAAATGGAATGGATATTCTCGCAGTACACATTTTTTTGTTGTTTACGTATAAATTTATTTGCATATGCATCATCATTAATTCCCTCCCCCCTTATAGGCAAATAGCCGATGCCATGTCGATGCCTTGAGAAAAGCAAAGGGAGTAAACCTTGACAAAAATCTGGGTTGGAGTCTGATGGGTGGATGAGGAAGCACTGCAACACCTTCCTAGCAACTTTTGATGGGTCGATGAGGAAACTGTTATTAGTGTGACTTTTCTGTTTAGTTTCATATTTTGTTTTTGTTTTTTTTTTAATTTTTGGGATTATTTTGTGAAGTTTGTTGCTAGGATAATTCCAGTAAATTTGCCATTTCTCCATTGACACATTATAAGAATACTCGTCCAAGGGAAGGTAGAAACAATAAATAACATTAGGTTTAAATAAAAAAAATTTTTCTGCAAGTACATATTCGGTGCCCCACCCCAATGGTAAAGCTTTCAAAAAAAAATTAAAGAAACTTTTACTCGCCCTGTTGCCTGGAATACATATTCTATAAGTCTAATAGTTTAGGATTTTATCAAGCATACACACATTGACGCTTACACGCATGCACCAGTCCTTTCAAAAATGCATTGCTTAATATGGCTTAGAAATTAATGACAAGCGATTCTTTTCCCTATCAATTTTTACTTTTTAATCCAACTTTTTTTTTAAGTCTTTTTTTTTTTTGTGTGATGAAAAGTGCGAGTTTGGGTGGCCGCATCCCTAAAATGGTTTTACTAAGAAATAATATACACATTCTAGGCAACATGGTTAATAGCATATCGCAAACAAAATTCACAATCCCTTCATTAGTTGAGATTATCCTGTACATATAAACTTAAGTTCGTGCACATAGTTTTACACGGGGAGGTACATGTACACGGTATTTGGGAAAAAATTTGATTTTTTCTTTTACATTCATTCATTTCAGAACCATTTAAAGTTTTTAATAGCAGTAAAGTGCAATGGATAGCTGCTTCTTTATACTATTGAGGGGTCATTGAAAGCACTGGAATATTGGAAGAAAGTTACATAATTTGTATCAGATGAAAGTAGAAAGTGGACTGCGGGTTTACTTTTGATAACCTTGTAATTCTCACTTGCATTATTCTATCCTTTATTCCACACATTCGACGACCGATATTTCTGACAAAGGGGAAAGAGAAAGAATTGCTGTTTTTTGGGCCAGAATTCATGTAACAATTATTGGTGGCTAATCTCTGACCTTGAAATGATATTCCTTTTTAGTTCCTTACATCAAGTGACTTCATGCTTTGTCTGGAGCGATCTCTCTAAAAAACATTTTGTAATCTTAGCTGCAGCTCAGTGTTTACTTTAAAAGCTGTGAGCTAAAAACTTGCAATGGCGAAGCACTTATATCAGGAAGGATTATAAGCAAGCATTCTGTCGACAAGAATATTTGTTGAAAACGCAAATAAAAGGCGTGACAAGATATAGGCAATGCAGACTTGACGAGAGAGATGGAGTAGCAACTATGAAGAAAGTACTGAACTAAAATATTAGTTGTTCCTCACAAGAGTCGCAAGTGCAAATTCTTCAGTGGCAAGACCCAAGAGAACTGTGTTACCAAAACCAAGAAACATTAACTAGGTCAAACACTAAGTTGAACTGGGGATTTTTTTTTTTTTTAGATATAAGCACAGTATATATATATATATATATATATATATATATATATATATATATATATACACACACACACACAAGAGTTTACAAAAAGGTATAAAAGATATTTTGTAGAAGTTAAATTGCTAATGCCAAAGTTTAAAAGTTAACAGTTCTCTTATATGGTGGGGGAAAAAATTTTTTTTTTTTTTTTTTTTTTTTTTTTTTTTTTTTTTTTACGCAAAAGAGTCACTTTTCAAGGCCCAGAGGCCACTCGAGAATAAGGATTAATAATGAGACAATATTGTTAGTTAAAATTTGGTAAATTGGATGTGTGTTGCAGCATTAATTCTCAGCTTGATTATACCTTTTTTTTTTCAATTTTTTTTATATTTATATAAAAAAAAAAGTTGCATCAATAGCACTTTCGATTCTATATCAAATCGATTTCAGATGAAAAAAAAAACAAAAAAAAACGAACAAGTTGGAGGAAAAATGTTTTAAAATAACAAATAGCCAAGAACGTGCATGTGAAGTGAGACATTAAAAGAATCGGTGCAGTTTAACGTTATTCATTACACGTTGCTGTGCTCTAATCAGGTAGCTTCAAGTACTTTTCTTTTTTTTTACTTAATTTCAGCATCTATGTACAATGCTTTTCATCCGAACATGCATGTAAGTTCAGTAGGCATTGTAGACAGAGAGTGTGTATGTGTGTGTTTGT
Organism: Euprymna scolopes; assembly: GCF_053919585.1. NCBI lineage: Eukaryota > Metazoa > Mollusca > Cephalopoda > Sepiida > Sepiolidae > Euprymna > Euprymna scolopes. Next base: position 116,261,487 of record NC_136504.1, read on the forward strand.
TTTTGGTCAGTTTTAGAGCACATGCATAAACTTTTATATAAGTTCAGTAAGGCGTGATGTAATACGCGTGATGTCAAAGTAAAGCGCTGTTAACAGTTCATTGTGTGGTTGTATCTTCACTTGTTGATTGCTGGTTCGTTTGCATCACTCTTCGAGGGGAACATTGAATTTTTTCTAACTCGGCCATTGAATCCAAGACGTGAGGTTTCTAGTCTCAGTCTTTACTATAACTATTATGGCATGTGTTCTTCAGAATTGTCTGAGCTTTTTTCCAGCTTCTTTTGTTCCAACTCATTTAACAGTCTAGTGGTCTTCAATTCACCGTTTTGATACTTCATTGTAATACAGCTTCCTATTCCAGTAGTTCCCCCCCCCCCCAAGAACCGCAGACTTGTGGAACTCCCTTTCTGCTGACCGTTTTTCCCTACTTCTAACCATAGTCTTTTCAAGACTAAGAGTAATAGGCATCTCCCATCTTTGTGATAATCATCTTTTATTCTTGTTAGTTTTTTTTACATCAAGTGACTTCATGTCTTGTCTGAAGCGATTTCCATAAAAAAAGGAAAAGAAAAAGTGATCTGTTTTTAGAATGCAAAATGATTTTGCATACAGATCACATGACTATTTTTACAATTTTGTATTTTTCTTATCTGCATATGCAAAAAAAAAAAAAAGAAAAAAAAGCGATAGCTTTTTTTTTTGTATATATTTTCATTCACAAAACTTTTGATTAAAAGGATCATTCTTAATTGTTAATAGTACAATTCAAGCTAAAACATTTCAACTCTAGTTGAATTCCTTGAAAATATATATATCTCCTAGTCTGTCTGCATGTTCCACTTTCTTGGAAACAACTGAACCGATCTGTCTGAAATTTTGTATGGAGCTTTGTTATAAATTGCAACAAACTAAGTATATTATAAAAATACTGAAAATTACATGCATATTATATAACATTAACTAAGGCGACGATTAAGGCACCGTCTAAAACACTTGAAGCCGTTCTAAATACCCATCCAACCTTGTAGGAGGGAGGAATCAATCAGATGTTGGTAGTCTTGGTTTTGCAAATAAACAAAACATTTAAGTATAGATGTTAAAACTTAATAAATCAATGACTTATTTAATACAAGTTTTAGCGAATACATAAAAATCAATCTAAGAAAAAGAGGATGAGGAGACTAATTAGTTTATAGATCATTAGTTTTTTTTTTATTATTAATAGTAAAATAGTTTAAGTATTTTAACTAGGCACCGCCAAAATTGGGGGGGGGGGGCAGGTCAGTACTTTTTGACGGACCGTCTTTTTAAAAATCTACCAAAAATCAGGTAATTATCCGATCAATACGAAATTTTCAGCGATTATTAGGAGAAGAATGAACTTTATAACAGTGTACTTATTTTTCATAAACGATATTTATATATATATTTTTTTTGCTTACAAACCCCCCCCCCTTTTTTTGAAGTGGGAACAAATATGCTTAAAATAATCATCTGAAACTGAACAAAACATATTGTGTTGTTGTAAGGGACAGAATTATAGATTAAAAAAAAAAAAAAAAAAAAAAATTTGTTTGCATACCTTATTTTGACGTCTGAATATCAGAACTTCGATTGTGTTTAATTATCCCGCTTTTGAGTTTTTAAGTGTGAAATTCGGTGAATATGTTAAGTAAAATAATTAATTTAAGTTAAGCAAAACAAAAGAAAAATTTTAATATTTATACGAAAAAAGCCATTTTAAAATTTTTGATAAATAAATTAACAATTTTTTTTTAGCGAGCCGAATAATGCATGACCATTATTAAACAGGACATGCTTTGAATAATCGATACAAAAAAAAAAATTCGATAAATGTTGTGCCCTTTGTGTTAAAAATAGCATAATTTTTTTCGATCCCGTTTGAAAACGTTTGCCACCTTTCGACTACGGTGGACCAAACGCGCTGAAATAATTTTTTTTTATTATCGACTCTGTTTACGTTTGCGGATTATAAGAAGAAAACTATGGAAGACCAAACAGACCAAAAAAAACTTATTTTTCAGTGACAAAAATTTCAATGTATTATTAAGCTGAGGCTGGCCAGTACCAGATGGGTGACCATTTGTATGAGTTTGGTTTTTAATGTGTATGTGTGTGGGGGCCAGACTCCCCATTTTGAGGCCATAGAAAGATCCAACGATATTTTTTTCTAGCAAATCTAGCAACAGATTTAACGCAAAGCTTTCATTTGAGGTTTGGCATGAAGGTCAGTTCTACGAACATATTTAAAAGCAGAAAGAGGTTAACAGCTTCTTAAATCTAAGATGGCGGCTTGAAAATCTTAATTTTGTTTCAGATGCTTGGGGGGGGGCGGATTTTCTGTGATTGTCATCTTTAAAGTAAGCTTTCTGTTTCCGACATTCTTCACATCTTTTGTTTTGGAATAGTGTGCCTGCTTTTTGTTTTGTTTTTACTAATAAATCTTAGTCTAGTAATTGTCTGTATTTCTGACAATAACAACCAAGATGAGGAAGTCAGTCCGACAATCTCAATCAATGAAATGTTAGTCTCTTAAAAGAGCAACCTATAAAACCAAACAATATTTTTATTATAGGTCATGAAATATGCATAAAGCAGAAAGGAAAAGAGGCATTTTCTGAAGAAAAAAAAAAAAAAAAAACTTTAATCATTGAGATGCAACCAAATTCAACAGGAACAGGTTTTTGAAGAGCCATCCTTTAAAATAATTTATTCAAACAAGTTAATTTTTATTTTATTTTACATGGGAGTTGCCATCTATCAAAGCCTGAAGACCATTTGAGAATAAGGGTTAATTTGTGTATGGTGATAGAAAATGGGTAGAAATTGACTATTTAAGGGGATGGCGCAACAAGAATTTGTTTATATTGAATTTGAAGATGACCATGTTGTAATCAGCCAGAAAGCAGGCTAGTAGAACAGAACTTATCAAATTTCTATTATGGTACTCATTAAGCCTTATCCTTCAGTAACTTAAAATAAAATTAAATATAAATTACATTATCATCATCGTTCCTTCTGTAATTAAAGAGTTCATTCAGGAGGAGAGGTCATTTATTCAAGAGAAAAAATTTAGCCGCAAAATCAAATTTGCATAATAACCAACTACAATATGGTAGTTTTCAAGTTCAATATCAACATGCATGCTTCAAAGAAACACGCAGGACGAAGGGAAGGCTTCTCGAAATGTTGCAACACATATGCTAGCTGACCAACTGATGCAAGTAAGAACATATTACTTATAAAATATGTAAATTCTTGTCAAGTTGTCGTCTTACATGATCTAATTTCTGGCTAGTCTCAACCATTATTAACAATCCCCATGGCATTGTCTCCCTCAATTCATTAACCCTTATTTTCGAGTGGCCTTTGGGCCTTAATAAGCAATGATTCGTTAGTACATAAAAAACTTGCCATCTAATCTTAGTAAATAGGCAGATATACAGCACAATCATGTTGACACACCAATTCTCGCCAGATCACCGAAGTTAAGCAACGTTGAGCCTGGCCAGTACCAGATGGGTGATCATTTGGGAAGACGAGGCACTGTATGTACCGCAAGGTAAAATACTAGGTTGGGAAACTGGCACAGTCTATCCTTGTCTCGGGGGGGGGGGGTGATGGAGTAGGTGGGCCTCTCTTGAGCCATAGTAGGCAACCCATCTAGTGATGTCATATACCCTTGACAGCCCTGATGAATCATCAAGTATTCAGCTACGGACAAGATTTTAATTACACTACAAACTCGTGTAGCGAGTTCAATCACGGCTGTGGCCACATGTTAGATTTTAAATAAGCAGGGGGAATTTGTTCCCCCCCCCCCATCTACAAAGGTGTCACCTCTTATCAAGGCCTAAGGGCCACTCAAAGATAAAGGGTTAATGAGTATACAGTAGTCATTGAGGCAATAGTGTAGTAACTGTTAATAGTGGAAATTTGGTGTCATTTGATTACTTAAAAGGGACTGTTCAACAAAAACCTGTTTATGTTGAACTTGAAGACAACAATATTGTAGTCAACTGGAAAGCAGGCCAGTAGAACAGACTTCCACAGGTGGGTAGTTCTAAGAAAAAAAGCTTTGTTCACGGAATCCATGTTTATAGGTTTAGGCAGAAAGTGACTGGGGGAAACTATTGATAGTGGTTTCAGCTAGGTTAGTGCTTTTTGTGAAAGTTTGGCAAGGAGGGACCATAGAATGGAGCTCAGACGAGCACTTGCCATGAAAATAATGATAGAGCAGAGACAGGCTAGCAACGTCTCTTATGTGGCAGACGTTGCAGGGAAGAGAAAAGAACATCACCTACTAGGTTACAAAGTTGGTTTTGAACTCTGTCAAGGTAGGACAGGGTGCTTTGAGCAGTTCCTGCCCAGCTATTATGCCAGCAATTTAAAATAGTGTTTCCTAACTGTATACTAATTAAAAATCAAAGTGATTTACTATAATTGGAATTATTTTGACTACTGTTCTGATCTTGCATGTTATTCTCACCACAATTCATCCAATGTAACCTCCAGCTTTATTCAGGTGTATCTTGTCGAACTTGGAATTTCGAATGGAACCCTTTATTTAATCGACAGCGATAGTCTACCCTTATTCCACCAACCGTGACCAAGTACAAGTCTTAAGTAATTTGTGAATGTGTTCTTAGTATTTGGTCATGACTGATGAAACAAGAGCAAGTCACTTCCATGGATTAAATAAAGAGATCCATTCAAAATTCCATAGTTTCCAGAGTTTGACAAGTCTGCCGAAAAATTGCAAGAATACCATCTCCAAGATGAGAACAGTAATCCAAATCTTTCAAATAATACAAGTTATTAATCCTCATCTCAAAAATTCCATTAAAAGAAGACGAAAAAACTGCTTTGCATAAACATGCAAAGCAGTTTACCATAACATAACAGAGTTTACTTTTGTAGGTGCTTTTGTAGCGCGGTACATATAGCGCCTCACCTTCCCAAATGAGCACCCATCTGGTACTGGTCGAGCTCAAAGTTGCTTAACTTCGGTGATCTGGTGATAACCGGTGTGTAAACGTGATTCTACCGTACATGCAAAGCAGTTTACTACGTAATAATTAAAATAATAAATTAAAGCATATTTACAATTTTTTTCAGAATGTATAATTAAAATTTTTAAATCACCTTAAGGCAAACTGCTACAAAAAGTGAGATGTAAAGAGCTACTGTAAATTAGAGGCCAGATTTATAGGGGCATCCCAAGTAGGGAGTTGTGCAGCAAGATGCTTGTTCATATTGGTACAGTTGTGGGAGCAGGGAAAAAATTCTAAAGACAAACGGTTTAAGGAAAGAAGCCATTGGACTGGAAAATTTTCCAGCATCTAAGTGCCTCTACACTGGAGGGATGAAATTTTGCCATTTGTTAGGTTGGTCAAGGATATATGTGCATTAAGTTTGGAACACATTCTGTTGAAGTACTTGTAAAACAAGGGATGCAACATTGCGCCATGGGACAGACTGGCATTTAGAAGACACTGCAGGATTTATTAGAGAGGGTTTTTTTTTTTTTTTTAAATTTGGAAAGAAACTTGTGATTGGTGCACCAGCATAAATGTGGCATTTGTGACAATTATTTTTGCTTTGCAATAACGTGCCTTTATTTTCTAAATTAAAATTTAAAAAAAAAAAAAAAAAAAAAACACATTTCATGCTTTAAATATTAAATTGGAGATGCATGTGCAATAACTTTTTAATATGTTGTTGCCGTTTTAAAAGTGATTCTATAATTTGTTTTGTTGTCCTGAGGTAAAAATGGTCTTAAAAAAAGTCCCATAGAACGTTGCCAAGTTCCTCCCAATCCTTAGTCGGGGAGGTAGGTAGTAACGACCGATTGTGCTTTATATGTGTAGACCTGAAAGCGATACTGTTGTACGAGCAAAGAATACTTGCAATGCACCAACAAAGTCAGACGCAAGATGGAATTCGGAGTGTTCTACGTGAATTTACAAGGTTTTCCAAATCAGACTATAACATTTCACTTTAGGATGCAAAGGTTATTTTACAAGATCTACGTGTGATACGCGAAAAGATTTGAAAGCAGTAAAATTAGAAAATTATTTGGCATCCGTTCTTATGAAACATGAGATGCAACGTTTTCAAAGTTGAACATGGAAAATCATTTGCACTAATCTGGCGAAGTTAAATGCTTTTATGCATGACTTTTATTAAACTTTGTAGAAATAAAACCGTTGAACAGAAATGAATTCATATATATACACACACATGCACACAAGGTGGAATGATAAATTTGTCGCCATAAAGGAAACAACAGTACGGCTTTATTTTAAAAACTTATTGGAAAAAAAAAACAAATCAATTCAGGTAACTTATGTAGTTGAACTGACAGCTATTCAATGTAGCCACCTTCAATCACCGCACTGATACAGGTCCAGGACTGGGAGCATGCCTTTTCCACAAGCGCTGGCAGGAGCTTGGCGAATACTCGGCAGATGGCAGTGACCAGGCTTGTTTTGGTGTTGTGGGAGGTCAAGTTGGTGATGTTCTTGAAGTATGATCAAACGAAGTAATCCAGCAGGTTCAGGTCAGGGAAGGAAGGGTTGGTGGCAGTGAGAGAAGTGTACAAAGTCGTGGTATTCTTTCAGAAACTAAGCCTTAGTCTTTTTGGATTTGTGGGCTGGCATCAAGTCCTGCTACCACACCCAGGGTCTGCCAGCAGCCAACTGATTGCACCAGGGGATCACCACACTCTTCAGCACATCCAGGTACACTCTGGTGTTGGCTTTCAAGCAGACTTTGAAGATGTGAGGTGGCCCCCACTTGAAACCACACCAATGACCATAACCGTGGCCGAAAACTTCGTTGAGCTGTGCTGGCAAACGTTTTGAGGGTGCTGGCAATAGTGCTGTTGTCATAACTTGGATCTGTAGAGAGCACGAGTTGTACAGTGGCACATCTCCGATCTCGCTCGTTAGACATTGTGTCACTTTCAGACATGATAGGAGGCTTCTATCGCTCTTGGGATTTGTACACAACTGGCCAACAAGTAGACGATCTGCGACAAAAAGAAAACCGGTTTTCATCAAACAGAAATGGAATCATGCCTTTTCAATTTTATCATTCCACCCTGTACTTATGCATTGTTGAAAAAAGTTGGAAACCCAATCAGGAAACCCTTTATGCCATCTTCAGTAAAACCATTAAATTCACTGGATTAAAATTAAAATAAATTGTCTGTCAAAAATAAAGTGGTTCACAAATCACTACACATTTTTTTCTCATTTCTCTTCTGATCCCCACCCCCTTGGACTACCAAAGCCAACAATTTCTGCATTGTTAAGGTGGCTTGTTCTATGTTGATTAATACATGGTCCTGTAAGAGGTCCATCTATCTTGTTCTTCTCGTACTCCAATGTGCTTAAGAAGACTGCCGGGTTGATCATTTGGTACTCTATGTCCGCCATGTTTAGGAGATGTCTTTCCTCGTCATTCTCGGGCCACATGTGTAACACGTCTATTTTGTCTTTGTCAGGTCACAAATCACTGGACATTTTCTTTCATAAGCCCCCCCCCTCCCCCGACCCTCAGACCATCAAAGCCAAGAGTTTCTGCTAATATTAAGGTGTTTTTTTTCTATGTTGGCCGAGCAATGATCCTGTGTATTTTCAAGAGGTTCACCTTCCCAGGCTTTACCTTCTTACTCTTTGAGAAGATGTTAGTTTATCACTAACCGGTTCAACAACCTCTACCGAGGAATGCCGATAGGTATGCTCAAACATTTTTTTTTAAGACTAAAGTGCCCTTCCTCTATGGTGCTGACTTTAAATCCTACTTACCGGACCTTGTGTCATATCTTCTCACCGTGGGGGTGAGGAGATAATCAATTCTTTTTCTTCATCTTCCTTAACTTAGTAGATTTTTAAACATTAAATAATCTCAGTTAATTCTTTTTAACTAATGGGAATACAGATAATCTGCTGGCTTGCCTTTTTCCTTACTAAGGTAAATGAATACAGATATAAAGCGAAAATAATGCAGTTCAGAAACCAATGAACATTTTCTCACTTTTCTTTTTCTTCAGTATGGGATCTACTTCCTTACCATAAGATATGGTTCAAGGCTGTAAAGTGAGGGATAATCAAAATATAATTTAATTGCTTGGGCAGCCCAATCAGCATTCCCCAGTAGGGTCGCCTCAGGCAATTGGTAATAAACTAACGAAGCTTCAACAGCAGTCTCATTGCTTTGCCTCTTGTTCTCGTTTTACGATTACTTTAAATAGAATGTGCTCTGACGAATTCTTAGCATTTGTGCCCCTCCCTCAATGTACATACCACCGACTAACCAGTCAAGCAGCAAAATACCACCCCTTTCACTGTTGAGGTCCCTAGATAACCGAAAACCTATTCTAATAGCATCCGTCAGATTGCTAAACTTTGGAAATCTATTTCCTGCTTCCCTGACTGCAGAAGTTTAAATACAACGCAAACGGACATATCACTGCTCAACTCCCCACAGTGCCCTGTAAACATTATCCCAAATCGTAGCCCCTATGTTCAAGTAGTAATATACCTTGTTTGGGATGAATGAGTAAAATAAATAAAATAAACCAATCTTTTCTCAAAGAGGGAAGGTAAGACTGGGAGGGTGAACCTCTCACAACGACCCAAAATGAATACCACAGTCCAACAGATAAAAGGCCACTAAAATGGCAGTTCTTGTTGGATTGATGATCAGGAATTAGTCCTCAACTAGTATGTATACCGTCTGAAAGAAACCTTGCTTCTTTCTTCGATCCCTTTAAGTCAGTAAAGTTTAAATTAACTCATTTAATCTGTTTTAACCAATGAAAATACCTTATTTTTATTAGGATTTGCTTATTGCAGTGTAATAACCAACTGTTTTGTTTCTGATAGGTTGTGAGCCTAATCCTCACTAATAACTAGTGCTATGACAACAGCATATTCTTTTCATTGTTTTAACTCTCGAGTGTGTCTCCGTTGATATCTTATATGCTTTTATACAGAGATGGATGTGGTTCTCGGTTGATTAACTGTGTCTAACTGTGCGAGATATATACTCGAGAGGCAAAACAATAAGAATATTCTGTTGTCATAGCCCTACTAATAACCTAGGATTGCAACATTTCTTTAATTTTCAAACTACATGCCAGGCAAAGATGAACCCTTTTATGGTGGTGATGAGGCAAGACAGCTTAGCATATTCCACACTATTCCAACTCCCTAAGAAAAAAACAAGGTAATACCTGGAAGGACAGTTTAACAGAGCGGACGCACGGATGGAAGCTGTATGCAAATGACCGAGCCGTGAGATTAGAAAAAAGGAAAAATTCGAAGAACAATGCGTGAACAGACCGATGAACACGTTAGAGAGAGTGACAAGAAAAGACCTGTAAATAAATATTCTGTTAAATTCAATAAGAAAAAAAAGTTGAAGTTCTTTCCTCTTCCTTCCGTGCGGCGTACAACAGTATCGCAACAACATAACAGATACTACACTACCTTTCCTCTAAATCGAACATAGAAAGATGGTACGTTAGTCTTAGTGTATTGAACTGTATTGAGCATTAAAAAGATACTATTGATATATAGCATTGTCATGATAATAGTTGTTTCTGCTTCAGACAGATTGATACCAAATCTGTTAGTAATAGTGTTGGAACAATTAATCAGAATCTGGAAAAAAAAAACAAAAAAAAAAACACTGGAGCTTTTTGGTGTATCTGAACCGAGAAAAAAAAAAATGGGAGCTTTTTGGGGTATTGGAATCGGAATCTGAAAAATGTGTATTTCTGATGCCAAAAACGATTCTCTTAATTGTATTTTTTTTGTTTAAAAACTTAATTTTCCAAGATTTTTTATTAATGATGAAAAGATAAATATTTATTGATTTTAAACTTTTAGTAAAACTAAAATCTAATTACTAGCAACAAGTGTATTTTGTGCGTTTGCGAAAATGTATGTTCATATTACATAGGTTTTGCGATAATCCACACACAATGAAAAAAATAACTATATATTTAGAAATTTGAAAGAATCGGAATCGGTAATTGTATCAGAATCAGGAAATATATTGGCATCGTCCCATCACTAATTAGTAATTAATACAGTCTACAAGCTGCCCACCTCCCATAAAAAAAAAAAGATAAAATTCCTTTTTTATTGTCTTTGTTCTCAATTTTTTCACTTGACAAATTTGTAGATTTTTTTTTCTCAGAATTCTGACTGAATCATCCAGACAGTTGCCAAATACTCTTTTCTGCTCATACCCCCCCCTCTTTTCAAGACGGCTAGGATTTCACTTTGACTAGAGAGAGAGACAACAACAAAATAAAATAAAAAAAAAAGGAACGAATCGCAGACTGAATGAAATGAGAGGAAACAAAAGGATGGAAAAAGCAGTATTTCTTGTCAAGACAGAAAGGAAGTTCGTTTTTGCTTGTAATGCGAAACCCTGACTGAATTGAAATGGTATTCAAGTGCAAGAAACGGGTTTTGAAGAACGCGTGAATAAAAAGGTGTGTAGCTGTGCACAATCTATTTCTGATCAATATCAAGATATCGCTAAGAAGAGTGATGGGCACTGAGAGTCGAAGGAAAGAACTCAAATGCCAAACAATGCAGCAAATACAGAAAAGTTTTGTGTTTTTAATCTTTTGTTATTTTATGCATCAGAAATACTTGGTCACCATTGTGATGCGAATGAATGAAACCATGAAGAATAGCAATGCACGGCAATTGTGTTGTATAGTTAGCAAGGTGCACAAAAAATATATAAACATAACTGTTACCAAACGCAAGAAATTTTACTTTACTAATCTACATAATTTCTATGTATTTACGAATTTAGATCAAGTAAAGATTAGATACCCCGTAGCAGAAGACAAAGATTGGTGAACATTTCAAGTGACACCGGTTGTTTGACCTTGACATTGCCATTGGTTGTTTGTAAACACGTCAAATAGCAGACATGGTCGAATGTTAGCGAGCAAGATTTTTTTTTTTTTTTTTTAAATATATTTACAAAACTTTTTCAGATTTAAGCAAAACAATATATATTTACAAAACATTTTCTTTAATATTAAATATTTACAAAACTTAAGTATTAAAAGAAAAAAAAACTTTTCTATTTACGCAAAGCTTTTTAATGTAAATAATAAAACTAACGTATTTAAACAATATGTCAAGGTCGAACAACCGGTGTCACTTGAAATGTTCGCCAATCTTTGTCTTCTGCTGTGGGGTATCTAATCTTTACTTGATCCACCAAATTATGCATTGTTATCGTCACTTTCATTTGACCAAGCATACATAGTTTCCAACATGGCCGCCAATCACTTCTAAGCGTTATTAAATCGGACATGTTGGAAACTAAATTGTATTGCATTTGACAAAAAACAAATAATTTGTTTTTACTTTTGTTTTGCCTCATCACTACCATAAAAGGGTTCGTCGTTGCACAGTTTCCCCAATGCAACAACCAATAAAATCAGACGTCAGAGCGAGTGCTCAACATCCATTTACAGTTTTTAAAACCAAAACAAGTTTTACAAATCAGAATGTAATAAGAAATTACCCAAAAATAATGTATTTTTAATGCTGGCCCATTTGTGTTTGCTAATGAGCTGGCAGACTGGGCAGATCCGTGGTAGAGTGATAAATAAAATAAAAAAAAAAAAAAATAAAAATACCTAATAGCATTATGTAGAATAATCAAAAGAACTGTGTTAGTCAATAACACACAACAACAACAATAATAATAATAATAATAGCAGCAACACTTACCAAGGGTCCAGCTTATGCACAAGACAGACACCAGATTGAGCTGGACTGAGGGCTTGTATTTATGTACAAGCATATCCAATCAGGTGATTCAGCCAATCATAATCCAAAGAATAGACTGGCCCATATGTGCACAATGGAATCTCCCATTGTGCCATAAATAGTTCTTTGATGAGAGGTAACTTTAGTCTTTGCCAAGTTATCCACAACTTGAACGCTGACCGAAAGTCCACTACACAATCCAATACATTAGTGAGGTGAGAATCAAAGTGGAGTATCCTAAGAAAGGAGTAGAGCACTCTCACATTTTTGTGTAGTAGTCTTCAAGTCGCCCCCGACTATGGTTAACCACTTTGGTTTTCACAGATCTTATTTTCATGCAATTGAAAGATATCTGATAAAGATATTAGAGTGATCGGCACTTAAAAAATTTCTTAACTACTACATAGATTCAATGCAAAATGATCATAAACCACGTTGACACACCGGTTCTTGTTGGATCACGGAAGTTAGGCAATGTTGAGCCTGGCCAGTACCAGATGGGTGACCATTTGGGAATAGCAGGTGCTGTATGTAGGAGAGTTGAAAAAAATAAATAAAAAAGCCTAATATTGTGATCCCCCCTGACATGCAACTGGAGGCCACGTGTGAATTTCATACTCCCACGAAACTTTATTTGGAGGAAGCTGGTGCAACTCGCCTAGGGTGAATGCCACTTCAGTACAGTAAAATGATCACCCACTTCTTGATCAAATAATATAGAAAAGGATGGTTCACAAAAAAAAAAAAAAGTATCATCCATGGAGAAGGAAATAATAAAAAAAAGTTTTACTTTAGATAACAAAGAGTATTTGGTGTGGGGGCGAAGTTAGAAAAAATGGTTAACCGTTCTTTCCTACGTTAGCTGTTCAGAAAATAGGTTGAATTGCATATTAAACATTTAAGATTTTTTTTTCACCAAGATTTTAGTTTGTCGCTTATTTACAAAAAAATAAATAATTCAACATATTTTAACGTTTTTGTTTGCTATTTTTGTATCAAGTTTTTTAGCTGCTCCCTTGTCTCCATGTGTCTGAACGATTTACACAAAATTATATAAACCATACGCTTCACTTGCAAAGAAAATGTTTTTTTTATTTTTTTTAAACTGTCTTCAACGTATATTTTAACCATTCCTCTTCTATCCATCTCCTGCGTTCTTATACTCCCTTTTTGTGTCATTTGTAAAAGCAAATGTCTGGTTGAAGAAAAATCTGTTTATAGTTAAAAGAAAATCTTCACATTGTGTAAACAAGAACGTAACTCAGACGCGAGACGGCATACCTCCGCCTCACAGTGTTCTATTTCTCAATCTGTCTGTTCCACTTTTTCTCGGAAACTACTAAGTCGATCTGGCTGAAATTTTGTATGAACCGTTGTTTATGTTAAAGTGCAGCGAACTAAGTTTATGATATCCGTTCGATGCACAATTCAGGATCAACAGAAATTAGCATTTAACGCAAAAAGAGCACAAATTTAACCATCAATTTGACATAAAGCACTCATTCTAAGTCAACGGGCAATAACTTTTGCCCGTTTATAACGGGCTAAATAGTCTAGTAAATCTCTATATAAAACTCAATGCTTGTATGTGTGTTTCTATACATGAAATCTACAAGTTGCCGGGGGGTGGGGGAGTAAAGGTTTAGGAACACTTCTATTAAGTGCATCTCTAAGAGGATTATGGAACTCATTTCGTTGAGATGGGGATTGATTTTTGCAACCATAATTTGGAAAGAAAAACACAAATTTCATTCCTTCCAGAAATGGTTCGGCATTTTCTTTTAAAATTATTCAACGCTTAGAGAGAGAGAGAGAGAGAGAGAGAGAGAGAGAGAGAGAGAGAGAGAGAGAGAGAGAGAGAGAGAGAGAGAGAGAGAGAGAATGAAACTCTGAAAGGGTGGTTTTTAGTAGTGCTCTGGAGGCATCCTTAATTTTATTTTGTGGTTTCAGTAGCGCTCAAAACAGGAAAAATAAATGTAAGACTACAGTATTACAATTGTTAAGTGGTATATAGTAATTCGAAAGTGAAGATCTTGGATGGAGCAGATGTGTTTAAGAATAAGAAAAGCTCCAATTTATAAATTTTGGAGGAAGTGGGAGGCAGAATTCTTCGTGTTGCTCAGGAGCAATAACTTTAAAACTGAAAGCTCAGGTGAACGACTTCCATTATTTTCAAGAGGCAGGAAGGTAGTCTTTTTTAGTATACAATAAATATTCCACAAATTTCAATTTCAATTTATTTTAACGGAATTTTAGGAGGCATAAGATGAGTATAACCTATCATTTGAAAATCCAAATATTTCAGATTTATATCGTGGATCAAATGAAGGGTTATGTTTAAAATTCTGTGCAGATTCCCGAGTTCAACAGAAAGATTCAAGCTAAACAAGATACACCTGAAGTTTGGAGGTTACATCGTCTGAAACGTTGTGCACTCTAAGATAAGAACAGTCGTCTGAAGAATCCAAATAATTGTTTTCACCCACGTATTTCTTCATATTTGCGTTGAATGGTTTACACAGCATATCAAGAGATACTTTTGTCACAAACTGTCTTTCAAACAAAAATTTTACTGACAATTTCTCGCCTCTGACGGTCAAAAGGCATTTTTTTTTATTTCAAAAGAGCGTTTTTTAAAACGTCACTCATTCGTAAAGAAAATCTTTTACCTTTACAACTGTTCAGTCATTCATGTCAACCTTCAATGAATTATACCAAACAGTTTATCAAAGATTGCATTCTACACAATCTTTCCTTGCGATATAGTTACTTTATATTATAATCTGTTATATGGTTATTCTCATGATGGATGCTGAGCTACAATATGTGCTTACCCCCCCCCCACCGATGTAAAAACTTATACAGCAAGTATCCGTTTAGCTACTGGCTAAAAAACTTTCCTTCCATGCTATGCACCTAGAACGAAACAAAACTTTTATGAACAGAGTTTCTCCAATACAATAATAGTGCTTCCCTGCTAACTACATAGTTTTCAAGACCAATATTAAATACTTTGTGTTATTCTTTTAATTAAACCTTGCCTCTTTTTACCCATTATTTCCAATTCTCTCAGAGTATTTTTTTTTCTTTTTACATGAAGGTCACCATTTATCAAGGCCCAGAAGCCACTCAGGGATAAGGGTTATTTTGTGTACAGTAATCAATGAGATAGTATTGCAGTATTCATTAGTATTGGAGATTTGATAAAGTGTCATTACTTAAGGGGGCGGTTCATCAGGAATTTGTTTATGTTGGATTTGAAGACATCCATGTTGAAGTCAGGAGGGAGACAGGCAAGCGGTAGAGAGTTCCACAGGCGTGCAGTTCTAAGAAAAAAGCTTTGTTCACGGAATCTAGTTTTGATTTAGGTACAGATAAAGAGTGGGGAAAATTATTGACAGTGGTTTCAGCTAGACGGGTGTTTATCATGAAAGATTGGCGAGGGGGGGGGACCAGACAAGCACCTGCCATGAAAATAACGATAAAACAAAGATAGGCTCGCAATGTCTCTTCTGTGAAGAGAGGTTACAGGGAAGAGAAAAGGGCATCCCCCACTAAACCACAAAGTCTATTTTGTACTCTGTCAAGGCAGGATAGGCTGTTTTTAGCAGCTCCTGCCCAAATGTGGCAGTATTCCATCCTTGTTCAGTATTTAAGTGAACATCTCATTATACCCCCCCCCCTTTTTATTTACTTTTGTTCATTTCAAACAAGACATACCACCATTGAGACATAAGTAGTTACTGTAAATTAACTATCAAATTTATAGGGGCATCCTAGGTGGGGAGTTATGTAGCAAGATCTTTGTTCATATTACAAATATATCAGTCAGAGAAACAAGTAGCTGGGAGGGAATTCCAAAGGGAAGCAGTCAGAGGAAAGAAGCTACTAGTGTAGGAAATTTTACACCATCTGGGGACTGCTACAATGAAGGAGTACGATTTTGCTGCAAGTCTAGTTGATGCAGAATGTTTACTTTTGAGAGTGTAGCAAGTTCATCAGATCACATTCCGTGGAAGTACCTATATATATATATATATATATATATATATATATACACACACACACACATACACACACAAGGATGCAACACTGCTGTGATGGAACAGGCGCTGGAGCTTGGTAAACAGTGTGGGAACCTATTAGGTAAGAGACCTAGCGAGATAGTAATGATTGGACCACCAGCCCAGATGTACCCGCAAATACGCCATGCATGAGCGAATGGTAGGTTTTCAAGATAGAATACTGGCAAGTGCGAGAAGTTTCTAGCCCATTAAAAAGAGCCTAGCTTCTTTGCAGCTGACTTGGCAGTATCTATGTATTTCATGTTATCTCTGAATATTAGGCCGAGGAGTTTATTCTTGACTGGGCTCTGGATCTTCATAAACGGTGACTAGTTATAAAAAAACAAAAAAAAAAAAAAACTCACTACATACAAGTCTAGATTGGTGTGGTTGTAATGTCTTTCAAACATCATCGATAATTTAGAGCTAACAAGGTCACTCCTGTTTACTTTTACTGAGGTAATTGTAAAGTTTACATTTCCTTTTGATATTTAGTGATATTTAGTGTGAGTGATTGTGTTTAATGTAGGTTTTTTTTTGTTTTTTTTTATTTTTTTTTTTTATATAAATGGAAGCTATTTGGGTCATTCTTTCGAAGTCAAAGACTGCAACAAGGTGTTGTTCTTAGATGAATGCCTTCCTCAAAACTTCTAAACAAATCACATGGTTGAATTTTTCCTTTTTCTGAAACCAGTTTGATAGCTGTTCAGTTTAGACATGTTTTTCTCGAGTTCATTATTCCTTCAAACGTCTTGCAGGTGCAACGGATTAGAATGAGCAGTAATTTTTAAGGTCTATAGTATCTTTTTTGGTTTTGGGAGGGATTGGAACAACTACTGGTTGTTTTCAAGGGATATTATTAAAATATGATATTCAGCTTAACGTCCATTTGACATGCTGGCATGTGTTAGACGGCTTTAACAAATTGACTATGAAACTAACTTATTTCTGGCCAGGTGTTTATCCTTTTTTTCATTCAAATCCATTTCTATCACTTTCCATGTTTCCTTGGTTTTCTCATCTGAACTAGACCGGCTAGCTTAACTACACCTACTGACCAAAAAACTGTCTTTCAACAAGGTCATATCTTTGAAATTTGTTCTGAACACATCTCCTATGATTCAGATTTAATCTTATGTGTTTATCAAATCAAGCCTCTGTGTGTGTGTGTGTGTGTGTGTGTGTGTGTGTGTGTGTTTGTTTTAGACACCTTACACATTCATTATATCATTCTAACATTTCTTTCCATGCAACGCATATCCTCAAATAAAAGTTAAACATGTAAGAATAACAGATTTAAGACAAATACTTATATGTACAAACATTTACTACCTTCCAACCGAACAGTTTTTGCTTAAAGTAGAACATACGTTTACTTTCAACTTGTAACTCACTTTCCTTATTTTGTCCTTTTATTTCTCAGATTTCATGAATGATGTTTGTAACAAAGGGGGAGAGAATTGCTATTTTCTATGTTAGAATATATCCTATCTAAACTTATTATTGGCTGGAGTACCATTTTCTTTTTAGTTCCTTACATCAACTGGCTTTATGTCTTATCTCATTTTCCATTAAAAAAAAAACCCAAAAAAAACCCCAAAGACTCAGCTTTCACTAAGAATGGCAGAGAAATTAAATCGACTCAGCTGGAATATATATATATATATATATATATATATATATATATAGAGAGAGAGAGAGAGAGAGAGAGAGAGATGTAATACACTGAGTTCGTGTAATTCAGTAATTTTCATATACCAATAGGTTTTAAGCCAAAAATGGTTGACTTAAGGATTAAGCTACAAAATTATCACATTTCATAATTGAGCATTAATATACTGTGAAGTATATATATATATATATATATATATATATATATATATATATATATATATATATATATATATATATATATATATACTGTGTGCAAAATCAAGACTTCAAGACAAGGTGTTGATGGCAACAAAAAGTATTTCATTTTACGTAAAATGAAATACACTTCTTGTTGCCATCAACACCTTGTCTTGAAGTCTTGATTTTGCACACAGTATATATATATATATATATATATATATATATATATATATGGGGAGAGTTAAAAGGATTAGATTCTTTAAGAGGAGACTTATTGGGGTAATGCAAAGCTCAACAAATTGATTTGGAGCTTATACAATAGATTAGCATAAAAGAATGACAATATAAAAATATATATTAATGCATATAGATTTAATCTTTTATTCAATGTAGACGGTATAACAATTACAGGTTTAGAATAAGTAGAGTTTACATATTCTACACCTCTAATTGATATAACATCCGTATTGAATAAACGATTAAATCTATATGCATTAATATACATTTTTATATTGTTTTATTCTTCATATTACCTAGCACTTTGACCACATTGAGAGATCACTTCAGATTATCAGCTGGTAATCTATGGACATGAAAAACTGACCATGAAGTTAGTCTCGTACGAACAATTATTTTGGAAAATATCAAGTGGAACTAGTATCTGAAAGGACATTAATTTTACAACGGTTTTATGTGGTTCGATTTCCCAACATAAACTCCCTCATTTAAAGAGGCCCTAACTTTTCAAAAAAAAAAAAAAAAAATCAAATTTTGGAGTGTCAAATTATTTCTTGGGTGGTGTCTTATTTTAGCTAAATATTTCCTGGCCATACCATGCATCTATGCACCCCACTAAACATACAACTAGCTTGCGTATGTTTACACAAGTAGGAAAGGGAAATGTTTTTCCTCTGATCTGAAATAAGGGAACTCGTTCTCATATTTCAGAATAAAATGAAAAATAAGGAGTATACCATCAAGAGTAATTACTGATGGCAGTTAATTTGTCTACAATAGAAGCATCACCAGACATCTCATTAGCAAAAGATAAAAAGCCAAAGTATTCAGTGCCGGAAATATAAGTTGGCGCAAAAATAGATGACAAGGGTTAAAATGATTAGTTTAGTTTCACAAGAAATGTTTGTTTGCATAGAAAAAAGAAAAATGTCACTTGCCCCCAAGAAATGATAGGAAAAGAAAAAAAAAAAAAAGAAGGGCACAGAGAAGCAATGGAAAAGAAGAAAAGAAAGATTCCATACAGAGGATCGGATTGTCAAAGGACTATGCAACATCGTACACGCCCATAAATAAGTATGCGTGATAAAGAGGAGTTGACTTTTCTGGCAAAATAAAACAAATTCCAGAATAGCCATTATATAGGACGGTTTCAGCTCTACAAATTTCATGTAATTAGCTTCGCTCAACAAGCCAGTTGGCTTTTATCAACACCCTCTCCGAGAGAGAGAGAGAAAAAAAAAAAAAAAAGTGCGCACACACATGGCCTCCTTTTAGGAAAAAAGAGACAACGGATATCCTCCCACCTCCACTGTAAATGTATAATTAAGCAAGTGTTTTGCAATCTCAAACCATGCATCTGATCTGAACTGGAATTGTTCAAGTCCAGTGGCACAAAAACAGTACAAAGCAACGATAAAATTACATTCTTTTTAATGGATAATATTTATTCTAAAAAGAATATTTTATTTAGGTCAAATTTTGTCACTCGTTATAATTTTATTTTATTTTATTTTACATATTAACACATTATTTGGATTCTATGGACCACTATACTCATCTGGAGTGGGTTTTTTTGTCTTTTTTATTCACCTCTAACAAGGCATATCACCACTTGAATGTAAGGGCCTACTACTTGGGACCATGCCTAGAAAAGATTAACAAGATGTTGGTTTACATTACATTTAAACTTCTGCATATCAGTACAGCCAACGAAGCAGATAGCAGGAAGGGAATTCCAAAGTCTAGCTGTTCGAGGGAGGAAACTATTAGAATAGAAATCTTTCTGGCAGTTAGAGACTTCAACAGTGAAGGGGTGAGATTTTATTGCTAAGTGGGTTTGTCGGGGGAGATGTACGTTGAGGGGGCACAAGTGCAACGCGTTCATCAGAGCATATTCCATTAAAATATTTGTAAAACAGGTACAGGGATGCAACATTGCGATGATGGGACAGGGGTTGGAGCTTAGTTGACAAAGATTGAAAACTCTTTTTGACCCTATCCAAAAGGGATAGGCTAGTAGTAGATGCACCATCCCATATGTGGCAACAATACTCCATGCATGGGTGAATGGTGGTCTTGTAGAGGTACAGGATACTCTTAGGTGTAAATAGTCTTTTAGCTTGAGAGAGGGAACCCACTTTCTTTGCAGCAGCTTTTGCAATGTCCTCAATGTATTTGTGCCAGTACATATTGCCTGCAAATGTTAGGATAAGGAGTTTAAAGGAATAATTTTCAGGTAGAGAATTATTTGTCATGGATATAGGCGGTTGAGGAGGAGTCCTGTAATTGTTAAAGGTTGGTTGGTTGTTTTTGTTTTACGGCATATCAACCCTTTTCAGGTTATTTAATGCCGAAATTGTTAAAGGAGATACTTGGTCTTACCAGCATCAAATGTTACCATCCACTTGTGGGCCCCATTCCACTAGCGTGGAGGTAATTTTCTAATGATTGTGCCATTGTCTTGGATTTATGTACATCCATTCTTCCCTCATGCATGTTATAAAGCACTGTATTATCAGTTATTTTCACAGCGTTTTGATTTCAGTGACCTCCAATCTTCTAGTGTATCTTGTTGAATTCTGAGAACCTACACAAAATTTTAAATGGAACTAATTTACTGGGGTAGAATGCTCTTGTTCCATCAGTCTTGACAGAGTAGAAGTCCTATGTAATTTGCAATTGTCCCATGGTGTAGCAGATAAAGTACTTGGTAAAATTCAGTTGTAAAGTTACTCTTTTAGAGGTTCAATCCTCAGTGTGGATGACGCTCAAAATAAAATTGTAAATTACTAAGAACTTCTATCCAGTCATGGCTGACAAAATGAGAGCCTACTACCCCCGTGTTTAAAGAGCTTTTTTTTTTTTTTATCTGAAATTTTGTGAAGATTCCCGAGTTTAATAGAAAAATTCCCAAATTCAATAAGATACACCTGAAATAAAGGTTTGTTACATTGACCAGAACGTTGTGAAAATGACACTCAAGATGAGAACAGTAGTTTGAAAAATCCAGATAATACAAATGAATCGTCATGTAAAAAATTCAGAAATTTGGTCTTAAAGCAATTTTTCATTAAGTTCGCTTGTCAGTATATACTTGAATGCCAGACAGACTCCTAAAACTTTCAATTCAGACTCTGCAACCGTGCTCACAACAGTGAGATAATGTTTTCATTGGTAACAGAAGTGTGTCAAGTACTGACTAGATCACTCAAGTTGAATGAGGAAGGGGAAACCAGAATAAAATAAAAGGAGCCGCAATAAATGGTGTAGGAGGATTCGTCGAGTGGCAAAGTAAACAATTGTTATCTTCATTCGACTACAAAAGGTTCTCTTTCTATTTTTATGTAAACATGGATGCAGAAACAATTTTCAAAAGATTTAAAATACAAAACAAAAAAATCAGTTGGTCTATTAACTATTTAAGGGAATTTTTTTCATGAAAATCGCCCTAGACAAGGT
Source organism: Euprymna scolopes (assembly GCF_053919585.1). NCBI lineage: Eukaryota > Metazoa > Mollusca > Cephalopoda > Sepiida > Sepiolidae > Euprymna > Euprymna scolopes. The sequence goes on from NC_136504.1 coordinate 116,282,944, forward strand.
ATAAAGCCACTTAATGTAAGGAGCTTTTAATATATATATATATATATATATATATATATATATATATATATATATACACACACACACACACACACTGCAAGGTCAAAAACTAGCCAATGATGTGTTAAAGGAGTTGATTCCAACCCAGAAAACAGCAATTCTTACCTCTTTGTCATAAATATAAAACTGAAGGACAAAATAAAAAAGTTACAAGGTTGCAAAAGTAAACCCAAGTAAAAAGAAACTCAAAATTCAGATTTCTGAATTTTGTTTTTTAAAAAGTCTAAAAAAAACAAAAGTTATAGTCCCCGTTGACTTAAAGTAAGTACTTTATGCCAAACTAGTATTTCAGCCCGGCGTTGCCTGGGTGTTTGAAGGTGTTGAGCCAAAAAAAAAAAAAAAAAAAAAAAAAAAAAAGTGGTAGTAGGAACCCGCACCGCGAAGGAGGAAAAGAATGGGAATAAAACGTGACATCTTTGCTGTTACGACCACTGGAAGTGATATAGATTTAAATTAGGGCTAGACAATCGAAAAAAAAGGGGATGACTTTTGACAATATCGGTGAAAAAAAGCAACCCCTCCCTGTAGAAAAGTGCCCAGTTGAAGGTGAAGAAATTAATGTTTTTAGCCAATTTTTCGTTATTTGTCATCTGAAAGGTCAAGCTTAAAAGGGTCAAACACTGATTTTGTGAAAATCCGTCCCCTCTGTTGAAAGTTTTAGGCAGACATGCAAACATACATACATGGATTTATATATTTCTAGCTCAAATTTTTGACCCAAACCAATAAAAAGCTTGCCTTACCTCTGAATGCCCTTTATATAAAATTTCAAATGTTTAGACCAGAAATTGTCTTTAGTAATTTAGTAGAGACCGCAGTGGTCATTTTTTTTTTTTTAAACTTTCACCCTATTATGACCCCTTAACATTTGTTTTGGGCCCAAATCAAGTTATTAATTTAGATCCATTTCCAAGGAACCTATATCTAAAATTTCAAGTGTTTAGACCCAAAATTGTCGGAGGAGTTTGGTAGAGTTCTCAAAGGTCAAATCATTGAACTTTGACCCCTTAAAAGCAAAATTTCTGGCCGAAAACCAATTACAAAGATTTTTCCAAATCTCATTACCCTGTATATCAAATTTCCACTCTGTAGACTGAAAATTGACAGATATTGTGTAAGGAAATGTACACAGACAGACAAACACTTCCATTTTTATAGATATACTAGCATTTCAGCCCGGCGTTGCCCAGGTGTTTGGAGGTGTATGTTGAGAAAAAAATTTTAAAAAGTGGTAGTAGGAAGGCAGGCTCAAACGCGTACCATGAAGGAGGAAAAGATTGAGAAAAAAACTTGACGTCTTTGCTGTTACGATCACCGCCAAACCGGAAGTGACATAGGTTTAAATTAAGGCTAGACAATCAAAATGAGAGGATGACTTTCGAAAATATCGGCGAAAAAAAAAAAAAAAAAAAGCGACCCCTCCCTGTAGAAAAGTGCCCAGTTGAGGGTGAAGAAATTAATGTTTTTAGCCAATTTTTCGGTATCTGTCGCCTGAAGGGTCGAGCTTCCAAACAATACTGATCTTGTGAAAATCCGTCGCCTCTATCGAAAGTTGTAGGTAGACATGCAAACATACATTTATATATTGGTAGCTCAAATTTTTGATCCAAACTGATTAAAAAGCTTGCCCTATCTCTGAATACCCTTTATGTAATATTTCAAATGTTTAGACTAGAAATTGTCTGAGTAATTTGGTAGAGACTGCAGAGGTCAATTTTTTTAAATTGACCTCTATTATGACCCCTTAACATTTGTTTTAGGCTCAAATCAAGTTATTAAATTAGATGCATGTCCAAGGAACCTATATCTAAAATTTCAAGGGTTTAGACCCAAATTGGCGGAGGAGTTTGGTAGAGTTCTCAAAAGGTCAAATCATTGAACTTTGACCCCTTAAAAGCAAAATTTCTGGCCGAGAACGGATTGCAAAGATTTTCCTAAATCTCAATACCCTGTAAATCAAATTTCGAGTCTGCAGACTGTAAATTGACAGTTGTTGTGTAGGAAAATGTACACAGACACACAGACAGACGCTTTCACTTTTATAGATATATAGATTGATGGTTGAATGTGGTTAAAATTGTGTTCATTTTTGCTAAAAATGTTTTTACTATAGGCTTTAAAAATAAAGGTACAAGATTCAATTTGAAATTTATTTATCATAAAAATGCATTTTTATAAATTTGACAAAGTAAGGTATAAAAATTTAATTTAAATTGAATCAAAAATTTACCTTCGATTTATTTTATGTAATGTACATTTTGGTACAATTTAAAAACATGATCTTTCATCTAGCAATTAATGATATAGATGTAAAATTTTCAATGATTTTTTTTAAAAAGTGCAACAGAATAAATCCAAGGTAATTTTTTGATTTAATTTAAATTAAATTTGTATACCTTACTTTGTAAAATTTATAAAAGTGCACCGTGAAGATAAATAAATTTTAAATCGAATCTTGTACCTTTATTTTTTAAAGCCTATAATAAAAACATTTTGTTTAACAATTTTCATGCCTGGGATGAAATGTAGTAGAAAAGTTAGAAAGGCATAAGTAAATATTATCCAATAGAAGAATGCGTTGGGAACAACTTGACTGATCTGATGAAAAACAAGACTCGGTCGAAAATGAAGATTGAACCGAATGAAATCAGAAATTAAAACTTGCGAAGACTTTTTTAGTGTCCGACAAAATATTTAAATTTTATACGTTAATAATACATTAATACAACATAACCACGTTGACATATCGGTTCTTGTTAGTTCGCCAAAGTTAAACATTGTGTCTGGTCAATACCAGATGGGTGACCAATTTTGGGAATTGCAGACGCTCTATGTAGGAGAATGTCAACACCTCCCTGCACGAGTTGAAAAAAACTTAATGTCATCATCTCCCTTAACGGGGATATACATGCAACTGGGCACCTCTTGTGAATTTCATACTCCCATGTGACTTCCTTTGGAGGAAGCCAGTTTTCATTCCCCCCCCCCCCGGCAAGCAAAAATATCCTCTCTGATGCATATTTTGGCTAGTTTACATGACAACCAAACAAATACTACACTTCTCTCCTCCACTACCACTACAAAATGGGAAAATGCCTGAAAGAATAGTCTCATGACAATAGCATACATGTTACCCCGCCCCTGAATCAAACATTGTAAGATACATTACAACTGGAAAAAGTAATGCAATAGTTTTGACTTAGGAAAGACAGATACCAAATCTCCATAAGTAATAACTCATATATAATCACATAAAACTTCAACAAAACTCGTGTCATCCAACTGTCTGACACTGATTTCGCCAACGACATTGCACTAATTAGCCAATCCTATGCAAAGCTCTCAACATACCTAAGGCATTTGACATATTTTGAAATATGAAATCTTAGTGTGTGTGTGTGTGTGTGTGTGTGTGTGTGTGTGTGTGTGTGTGTGTGTGTGTGTGTGTGTGTATGTGTGTGTGTGTGTGTGTGTGTGTGTGACACAGTTTATCTCAGCCTACAGGCAACCCACCCAGTCAAGTTAGGTTAGGTAACGAAATGAAGCTTATGACCCAGCGGATGTTTTAGTGATATTTATATTCATGTTTGGTGTATGGAAAGGCAAAAAAAAAAAAATGCAAAAAAAAAATAAATAAATAAATAAAAATAACGATTTACTAAACGTTTTATTTACTCGATATTTTTTCAGTACAAGGACCCAAGTTTGCCCAGCTGGGTTCTTGTAGCTGGAAATGTCCTCTCAACCCTCAAATCCTTTCTGATAGATTTATCCAAGTAGCCATCGATAGACAGAAAATTGCAGCTCATAGTATTAATGCTGGCGTGTCTCAGGGATCCATCCTGACCCCCCAATTCTTTCTGATCTTCATCAATGACCTCCCAATTCACATTATTTGTTCATTCATTGACATCTATGTAGACGATACTACCATCTACAGCAACACTTTCAAAGACCAATAAAGATCAAGATCTTGCCGATTCTCCCTCCTCCAACCTGGAGTGTGTAGTACAATGGGATTTAAAAAAAAAAAAAATGGCTAGTTACGTTTAATACATCCAAAAAACTTTTGATTCAGCAATACATTAAATTGACTTGCTGAAAAAATAATTTTCCAACGACGAACTAAAAACTTACTGACAAAATAAGGACTAAGATTATTTTTTTTATTATTGCTTATATAGTTTTAAAGATTGAAAAAAAAAAAAAAAAACCTTCCAAGACACACATAACTCAATGCCTGTGTGTTTCCTATAGAAAGGTTGGAGAATCTACATAAAATCTAAAAACGTATTATGTCAAATTTACAAATGGCAACAGTGGAAGTCTCCCAAATCTTTAAGTGTCCCCTGCCCAAGGAAACTGACAACTTCAAATTTTAAATATATCCTATTTTTATGAAATTCATATATATATAAAATTATCTAGGGAAAGACAATGAAAGCGATCCCAAATCATCTATATACGTGCCAAATGTCTGCGTGTCTACCTCTAAGTGACACATGGGGATAGAACTTTTAAAATTTCAAATATGTGTATCTGATTTTAAATGGTTGAAACCTTGGAGGAAGACCTCCAGTCTGTAATGGAATGGGTTTGTAAATGGACAGTAACATTCAATGCGGCCAAGACTTTCCTTTAATAACTACAAGAAACCTCCTCAACCACTGATTGCCATGGCTAATGATACACTACGGGTTACTACTAGAAATATTCTATTTCAGAATTAATAAATTTATTATTTATAATTAATATATCCATATCTACCCAAATAACATCTATGAATATAATATATTACACATATAATATTACACACCCACTAAATTTATATAAAACTTTACAAAAACATTTTCAATTTCCGGTTGTATTAAATTATTTAATCTGAATTTAAATCCATACGTAATTAAGTTCTTATTACTGTTTTAAGTAAATTTATTATTACATAAATTATAATTCTTCATAGTCCATAATTCTATTACTATAATCTTATTTAGTTGTAATATACGAATTCCCAAAGAAATGTGTTATACTGTTTACCTTCGATAATTTGCCTTTGATAATTCAACTTAATAAATTTTAAACTAAACAGAGTAAATTCCCTTTAATCGAAACCTTAAATATACATTCCAATTTTTTTTTTATTATATATATATATATATATATTTAAATAAGGGAGTAGTCACCAACAATGTGTATTTTTTAACATTATTTTATTATTCCGTGTCTTGGTTTTTCATTGAGAATTATGTTTGGATCATTGTAACAATGTTTTTAAGTCATTGAAATCATTTACGTACGTTTTAGACGGTCTGATGCGTCCTCGTCAGAAATTATTTTCAAATGTGTAAAATTGGCGATTTTCGTAGTTAGTTTGAAGTTTTTCCAAGGGGTGGAGGCTTGTAAGTGTTTATTATACATTGGTATGCTGAATTTTTATTGCTTTTTTTTATTTGGTTTGTCCAGCGAGGTCAAAATCTCCCTGGACAAACCAAATGCTAGTATATATATAATTCAGGAATGTAAAATTTGTGATTTGAAAAAGTTAAATTTCAAATATAGAAATTTTATTGTATGCAAGACAAAGAATACAGTATGGTAAAATATATTTCCTTAGCCCATGAGTTTTCGATGATTATACATCTCTCCGGAGGGAAAATATTAGCAAATATAAAAAATTTGCACCTAATTTGCTAAAGGTAATAAACATAAAAAATTAAATGTTTTTAAAATTTTTAAATCATTTTAGCTACATAGAATAAGGGAAATTAGATATTGATGCAGAAAAAAAAAAATCGAAATTGCATGCTAAATGCTGTAATGGAAGTTCTTGGTATTCGGCAGGTAAAAAGATCCAACGCGTATTGTAATAAATCCAAGGAAACTGGTAACAATCCAATATATACATATTTCCACGGTTTTTCTTTAGTTTGATTGGATATTCGGTAAAACATTTTTTCATATAGCAGTTTCAAAATACAGTTCAAGTGTTCAATCAATTTGAATAAAACCAAAAGATATCTGTAAGCAGGCAAATAAAATTAAATTAAAATGAAATTAAATAAAAGAATTGCTTATTAAACCAAAGCAAAATAGTCTTTAAAAATCAGATACAGTGGATTTGCACACCAGTAGATTTATTGTATTTCATTATTCTGAATATATATATATATATATATATATATATATATATATATATTAGTCTTTCTCTATAGAGTTTTTTATGGTTGATGCAACTCGATTGAGCTCTGGTTCTCTTTGTAAAACATCGCTAGCAAGAACATGTCTAGCACAAACACTACAAAATACATTCCTTTCTCTTTGCACCTAAAATTAAAATGGAACTTTTTTAGAACAGAATTTCATTCCAAGAACGTCCTTTCTGTGGCACACAGCACGGCTGCTTCCCAACTGACAACATATTTCCAATTAAAAATGTAACAAATAAGGAATTTATGTCAATAAAAGAAATCGGTTCTGCAATAAAATTGAAAGGGCGTCTCATGAAATGTTGAAATTGACATCCCAAACACTTTATTTACTATTAATGCAATGTAAAATCCGATATTTAGAATGCAACGCAGACAAATTCTTCAATGTACTAATTGAATTAAAAAATACTAAAGTGACTAAAGGACATAATCTATTTATATAAGATGCCTATCCCAAACACAATCTTGCATAGACAATTCTTTTCTCTCCTCATTTTAAAGTGTCTTCATTTTAATATTCTATCAATTAGTAACAATGTTATATCAGGTCAACGCAAAATGTTTTTCTTTTTATGTTAGAGTATGACACCATGTGGTCCCCACCAAGCTACTGCCCCAGACGTCATGTACCATGGATTTCTCCATTCTTGTTCTTGCCGGGTCATCATTGTCATTTTTTTCATACGATAACCATCGATGGGGATGCACAGGTCCACACGCAGAAAACTAAAACACAACACAAACAGACGCTGATGCTCCGCTAGTTAGTTGCACTCTGGAGGTGGGGGGAGGGGTCTACATGTTAATGTTCACATCTACGTCCTTTCGAGGCTGGGTTTGTCTATTGCATTTAGTTCATCTTGATTTTTCGACCTGTCGCAAGCCACTGTCTTCAACTATAGTCAAAGTCCAACTGAATTCTCAACTCTGTCCTAAAGTCCCAACTCACAAGTGTCAGAAAACTGACTCTTAAGTCCAGCGTTGTCATCCATCAATTGTTTCTATTGTCACTAATGTTATAAAAGTAAATATATACCTATCCATTGTTCAGTCTATTTGCCATTAGTAAAACCCTAATTCAAACCCTTCTCTTATTTCTATCCATTGTCTATTGATAAGTTTTTATTACTCGCTAAACCTACTTCCTTTCTCTTTTGTCATCTATCTTTTGTTCTCCCCTCCTCCCCCCTCCCAGAACTCAACCACCTCAGTCGAACAGTGTAACAGGAGTATTTTAAATTATTCTAATGACAGTGGTTTCAGCTAGACGGGTGTCTATTTTATGCATATTGTTATTACATCACCATGATAAAGTTATAACTTTTTCAGATTATTAAAGCATCATTCTTATTTTTCTGCAATATTTTCACCCATGTTGACCCGGAAACAACTTTTAGTCAACAGAAAAGGAGTTATATTTCATCATAATAATACTTGTCCTCACACAGCACTACTGACTAAACAACTGGGAGAATTTGGTTGGAAAATCTTGGCTCTTCTGATTATCACTTATTTTGAAGATTACAAAACCAGATCACTTAAGTTATCAAGGGACTGAACAAGAGTTCAATTCCTATTTCACATGAAAACCTAAAGAATGTAAAAAGCGAGACAGTTATAAGCTCATTGGCAGATGGAATCAAGTTATAGAGAGCAAAAACTTGTCATTGCTGTTTTTCATTTCCAAGATGAAAATTTTAAAATCTTGAAAAAAAAAACTTTTGCAACATACTGATATGTAAAAATAGTATAAGATTAAAATATGTTGTAATATAACCACCGGCCTTTGGGACAAGACCAAAGTGTAGTGTCTGTTCCGGCAGATACTGCAAGCAAAGACCATATGTGGGGGAAACCCCACATATAAGACCTTGGTCAATGTAGGGGCAACCCTTCATACCAATTGTCACTATCCAGCTCCCCTACTCCCCGGGGAGTTGGTCCCCATTTCCCCTTCACTCCTCACTTTAAAAATCGGCCTTGTGCCTAATTTGCTCAGTGGGGGAGCAAATAAATACCTCAAAGTGTAGTATCTGTTCTTCAGATGCTGCACTTCAATTTCTTGTTCTGTCAGTGGAGGAGAAATCCTTCACGACTGAGACAATTTTTATTTTTGTTCCTTTTCTCCACGTTAAAAAACGACCCTGGTGTCTAACTGTCCCGTGGGGAGGCATTGTAAATAGGAACATTAATTGAACTTATTTGTAAGGAGACATCAACTTAGAATTGTTTGTTCTTTTGTTTATATGGAAGACGAAAAGTGCTACAAGCATAATTCTTTCAATGTTAGCTGCTCGAGGACATATTGATTTCAAATTAAGAGTTGTTTAATCAAAAGTTATTAGTTTACTTATATTGCTATCGACAGAAGAGCCATTCATTTCTGCAGGGGCAAAGCAGGCTTCTGACTGTTGGTGGTGAATAGACAGAAGTTGGGTTTTTGGATGTATTAAACATAACTATTCATGGTTTTTTTCTTTATTTATAGCCCAAATATTGTGTCCATTAAGATGTTCCATAATTTGCAAAACGTTTAAGTGAATAAAAACTAACCCAATATTATATATTAAATTGTTTCCTCAAACAATTTCTGCTTGTAATGCGATATTTAAATGAAATATTCAATTTTATAGCTGAGCCACTCCTGAAATTTAATTAGCTTTCATACATTGGTGCGGACAAGTGGAAATTAATTTTAAAAAGTTAGTAACCTTTTGAGAATTTTGAACTGGAGACTATTCAATTCCCAAGCGTAAATTTTACGCAGTTTTTATTTATCAATGATATCACTTAATCTTTTATCATCCTACACTTTGCGAAGTTGCTTTTAGATATTATGTTCGTGAATTTTTGAGATTAGCATTAATATTTTTAGACTATTCAGATTACTGCCTTCAACTCATGTTATTTTCAATGTTTCGATCGAGGTACCCTCTGACCTTCAAATATAGCTTGTTGAACACTGGAATCCGCACAGGATTTTTTTTTTTTTTTACAAGGAATTCACCACTTATCAAGGCCCGGAGGCCACTCGGGAATAAGGGTTATTGCGTGTATAGTAATCAATGGGATAATATCGTAGTAATCGCTAGTAATGGAGATCTGATACAGTGTCTTACTTAAGGGGGGGGGGGTTCATCAGGAATTTGTTTATGTTGGACTTGAAGACATCCAAGTTGTAATTAGGTAGGAAACAGGCAAACGGAAGAGAGTTCCACAGGCGTGCACTTCTAATTTTGGTAAACTTAAATTCAGTAAAATTCAGTTCTAAGCTACATTCTTCTGGAGGTTAATGGTTCAATCCCAAGAGCAGGTGATATGTTAGGTCATTTTATGACCAAATATTCATATTTTTAACAGCTATTGTAATACTGCACAAAACATCAGACACATTGAGTTTTATATATAGACTAGCAGGGGTACCCGGCGTTGCCCGAGTGTTTAGAGGTGTGTGTGCTTTTGGGTAAATCAAAAAAGAATAAAAAATCGTTGCCTGGGTGTTTGTGTCGGGGGGGGGGGGTTAAAAAGTTTTGGTAGCTAAGTAGGAAGGATCGAACCCGAAGCCTTGAGGTGAAGTTGGAAAATAAAGTGCAAAAAACCTGCGACGCTAACCGCTCGGCTACCAAGAAATATTAACGGAAACATGTTTGAATTTATTTAAGTATTAAGAACTGGCAGGTGCCCGCAGTTAATGACTTAATGAGGTCAAGTTAACTTTCACTGTGGGGCAGTCCCCCCCCTCCCCAAGATGTTGGGGGGAAACCAGCTCCCCATAAAAAGGGGGATTGTCCAAACTGAATAGCAATTATCTGATATAAGGAGAAACTCCGCATCCCGCCGAGAACAATGCCGCCAGCTTCAAATTAGTTTTGCTTTTATATGAAAAAGACAAATCCACATGCGGCAATCCAAAAATGTGGAATATTTACCTTTTCAAAGTTGGGCAAATTAAATAGACAGGCGACCCCCGTTGTTAACTCGTAGATATTACAATTTAGACGTGATATAAAGTTTTAAGGAGCGAGCCGACCGATCGCTTCCCAGAGAAAAGCCTTTTGCGGACATGCACAAACACACACACACACACACATTTTTGCTTATATATATATATATATATATATATATATTAGCGGTGGGGGGGGGGAAGCGCCCGACCTTGCCCAGTCAGAAAAAATATGCTTCAATATATTTTAATTCATGCAGATTTTGTATTTATTATTACAAAGTCAATTCTCTATTGAATATTATATTGTACCTAATATATGGTATTGATTTCAAAAGATTAAAAACAAAAATGACTTCAGTACCACCAGTTAGAATTGAAGCCAAAACATTTTGCACTCCAACCACATCCCCTATCGTTTGAGTTATCAATAGTTAGATAAGATTTAAAATTAAATCACTTCAAGGTATGAATGAATTTGCGCATGTGCAAAAGTAATAGAAATATGTCAGCAAGTTGAAATTAACATTTTGCGTTTCAACTTGCTGATATTTTTACTGTACATGTTATTCATCCATCCAAACAAAGATTTTACTTGTTATAAACCATCTTTGGTGCATGATTACTATTTCCTGTTAAGTTCAGTGTTATGCAACCAGTAGTTTAAGAGTTTATCAGTTAAATATTTTTAGACATGCACACATCTATTTTATTTATATAGATTAGCAGCAATATCCAGCTTTGCCTGGATCTATGAAAAATTTTTAAAAAAAATTTTAAAAAAAGAAAAAAAAAAAAAAGAAAAAAAAAGGGGGGGGTAATTGTGTAACATCTTTATATCAAAACTTCTGCTTTTAAATCTGTAACACTTGCATACGCTCGGCAGTACCAAATTATCTTGCTTACAGGCTAAGGGTCAGATGAGGTGTTTGATACCAGGTTTAAGAGACCCCAGATTTTGGAGAAATGATAGCATGTGTTTTTATTGTGATATCGTAGAAAAATGTAATTTCTCAATGAAGTGGATACTTGGTGCCATGGAGTCTAGCTTGATATACAGAGCTGTTGCAGCAAACCATGTGTATCAAGCAAGGGATCCATATCACAGGAAGGTTTTCTATAAGAAATTTGAACTAACGAGAGAGAAGAAGGAGAATTAAAGAGAAATACGGATTAAGAGAGAGAAAAGGGGTCTTAAGAGAGAAGGAAAGAAAGGGAAAACCACAGCGTTTGATAACAAACAGTCAACTCACGAGGTATTGCCACAGACTTAGGGTCATGCACGTTTTGTGTGCTCTAAGCATCAATGTGGTAGTTCCAGTAACAAATGTTTAGTTACATTTTGACGAGTCCGTCATTCGATGAAGATAAGAATGTAGCGACAGGGACTTGAGATTAGTGGCTATATTTAGGGACTGGAGATTGCCTTGTATTAATTGGTCCAGTGAAGCAGGATTGCAGCAAACAACCACTCAACCTGGTAACAAATTAGTCCATTTTTCTCTTTCCTCCACTGTTTTTCCACAGACTTCTTTCCTACTCCTACTTCCGCCCAGCCCATGTCTTGTTTTAATGTATTGAAGAAAAAATAAATAATAAAATAATGCAAGTCATTCACCTCTCCATTATATAAGAGATAACATTGACAATAGCTAGCTCACTTCAATTAAATTTGGTAGTTTTTTGAGTTTTTTTTAATTTTAGATATTTATCCAGGGCAAGACCGATCAAGAAGAAACTAACTTTGTGGGCGTTTGTTTTGCAGTTTTTTACTTTTAGCTGAACATGCACATACAACTGTCTTTTATGTAATAGATAAACAAAATTAGTGTGACATATTTTACATAAGATGAAGAGGTCATCTATGCTGCGTAATAGATTATAATTTAAAGAAAATTACATTTTTATATAACTTTACTAAACATGGTATTAACCATTATTATTAACAGCTGGAGTAACCATCCTAAATTGGTACATTGCAGTAATCTTTAATAAGTGCAGGCTCAAAAGTTAGGGAGTGGTTGAATCGCAAAATATTTCGAAGCAATGAAAAAAAAATTAATGTTTGTGTGATGAAGAAAATGTGTAAAAAATAGACTTGATATGACTTGAGTTATAGGTTTGAAACATTTTAATTATGTGGAATTAAGATCCAATCATACGATCTAAAATTTACTAAAATTATGTGAATTTGCACAATTTTGAATGTAGATAAAAAAAATTTTTTTAAATCAAGGACGTGGAAGAGAAGTTGGGGAATTAGAGTAAATTCGTTGCTTTAGGAGTCAGAGCTAGAATCAAATTTTAAATTTAAGGAGTTGGAATCAGAGTTGAATATTTTAGCTACTGATTCTTTTCTTATGAATCACCAAATTAAGTTGTTTTTTTTTGTTTTGTTTTTTTTAACTTGTTTGATTCTGTTGTTGATATTAGTTTCAAATTTCTATTTAAAATTTTTTTTAGAATTGGGTACTAACATGAGAGATCAGGAGAATCAGGTCATCCATTATAGTTTTCCCCTCACTGGCCTGGTTTTACTTTCATTACTCATCAGTGTACACATACCTAAATCAGTGACGTGATGAGAGCTTTCAGGGCAGGTGCTCAAGTATTATGTTGGTGCAAAAATGTTTTTTATATAAGTTGAACGTCAAAAAAATAATGTTTTTTTTATATAAGTTGAACGTCAAAAACAATGTTTTTTTTATATAAGTTGAACGTCAAAAAAAATAATGTTTTTTATATAAGTTGAACGTCAAAAAAAATAATGTTTTTTATATAAGTTGAACGTCAAAATAATGTTTTTTATATAAGTTGAACGTCAAAAAAATAATGTTTTTTTATATAAGTTGAACGTCAAAAACAATGTTTTTTTTATATAAGTTGAACGTCAAAAAAAATAATGTTTTTTATATAAGTTGAACGTCAAAAAAAATAATGTTTTTTATATAAGTTGAACGTCAAAATAAATAATGTTTTTTATATAAGTTGAACGTCAAAAAAAATAATGTTTTTTATATAAGTTGAACGTCAAAAAAATAATGTTTTTTTTATATAAGTTGAACGTCAAAAACAATGTTTTTTTTATATAAGTTGAACGTCAAAAAAAATAATGTTTTTTATATAAGTTGAACGTCAAAATAAATAATGTTTTTTATATAAGTTGAACGTCAAAAAAAATAATGTTTTTTATATAAGTTGAACGTCAAAAAAATGTTTTTTTTATATAAGTTGAACGTCAAAAATAATGTTTTTTTTATATAAGTTGAACGTCAAAAACAATGTTTTTTTTATATAAGTTGAACGTCAAAATAAATAATGTTTTTTATATAAGTTGAACGTCAAAAAAAATAATGTTTTTTATATAAGTTGAACGTCAAAATAAATAATGTTTTTTATATAAGTTGAACGTCAAAAATAATGTTTTTTTTATATAAGTTGAACGTCAAAAACAATGTTTTTTTTATATAAGTTGAACGTCAAAAAAAATAATGTTTTTTATATAAGTTGAACGTCAAAAAAAATAATGTTTTTTATATAAGTTGAACGTCAAAATAAATAATGTTTTTTATATAAGTTGAACGTCAAAAAACATTTTTGCACCAACCTAAAAGAAAAAAAAAAGAAAAAAAAAAAGAAAAAAATAGTAAAGACCGCGTCTCGGGACACAGACCAAAGAGCACTAAAAACAGGAGTAAAAGGAGATGGTGCTTGGGGACCTTTAGTACTTCCTTCTGCACGTCCCTGTCAGATATAGTTGACAGTGGTAACCTTCTGATAGAAGTACATGGAATGAGTTCAGGGAATTTCTGCCATTATTAACTACCAATCCTACCAAATTTCCAATTACTAGTTCATCTAGAAAAATAGCTTAGAAGGCATACAGACAGGTTGGAAGCAGAAAGGAGCGGTTCACACACGTCTACATGTTGACCACTTGGGGAAAAGGTTGGCAGTTTTGTAGAAACTCTTGCTGTGACGCCACTCATTACAAAGTTCTGGGAAATAAGTTTACATGAAAAAGTTAAAAAGATCATTGGATGTAATATTGATACACATATCAACAATCTAATTGCCATAGAAACGAGAAAGCATCTGTTATTCACATTGACCAACATTAAACTAAAAAAATAAACAAAATTTTGGCAGACCAAGAGTTTAAGAAATAAAATTTAAAAAAGAAAAAGGAAAAACAAAAAAAAAAATGGAATATTGCCAAAATGCTTCAACAACTAAACACTCCCAGAAACAAGAGGAAAAGACTAAAATGTCGGAAGTACAGCATTAACTGTTCAACTTCACAACTAAAAACGAATCTGGAAAATGCATTTGCAATTTTTTTTAAGACAAACCAACAAAACTGTAGAAGCTGAGTGATGAAGCAAAATGATGTGAATAGTGTAATCACTCTTCATTAATCTCGTGGCTAAAAAAAAATAATTGGTAGTCTCTGTTTAATAGCAAACTTTAAATAATTGTTAACTTTCATTCACCCACCAAACAAGGCATATTGTCACTGATGCATAAAGAGCTACTGTGAAGTGGGCCAGATTTATAGGGAAGCTATCTGGATAAGGAGTAAGGCAGAAAATGGTTTGTTCACACTGCATTTAAATTTCTAAAACTGCGAGCAGCGTGGGGAGAGGGGGGGGGAACTGCAAGCAGCATGGGAAGGGGGAAAACTACAAGCAACGTGGGGAAAAAAACAAAAAACAAAACAAAAGCAAGCTGTCAGAGGAAAGAAGCTATCAGAGTAGAAAATCTTGCATGTAGTGACTTCTACAGTGATAGGGCGTGATTTTGCTACTAATCGAGTTGGTCATTTTCATTGAGGAAGTACAAGTGCACTACGTCCATCAGATCACATTTTGTGGAAGTACTTTTAAAACATGCACAAGAATGAAACATTGATAGAGCTTTGTCAATTACAGAATTAAAATTTAATAGCCAGTACTGCGTTAGGAGTTCATGGGCCACCTCAAATCTATGGTATAGACCTTCACTAAAGAAATCAAAATGTTTAGCATTAATTCAATAAAATAGCGTGGGACTGCTTCCCAGCTGACTATAACACGTTTTCAAGTTCAATGTAAATAATAAAAATAAACAACTCCACAATGTGTGTGTGAAGGAGTAAATACAACTTTAAAAATTCTGTGTGATATAAACCTCACTGAAATGAAACAATGATTCAAGTGTGTTCTGAAACATGTAAGAACATCTTTCTGCTGAAACGAAAAGATGGCTCAGTGTCAAAAACATGAATTTCAATATGGTCGTTTGTTTAATAACATTTCAGATTTGGTTTACGGTACATCAACCATCTATGAATTATTTAATGCTGAATTAAGTTATTAAATATAATTCTACCGGTTGGGTAATTATTTATACTAGCGGGACCTGTGGATATTCCACAGCAGCATCTTTAATATGTAATATATTGCTGCTGGACATTCTGTGGACGTTTAGCATGAATGGAGACCCTGCAATATTATTGTAGCCCTTTTGTTAAAACTGCAAAAGTATTTATCTAAGTAATCTGCTTAAGGTAATGTCAGAATATATTTGTTTATTACGGTTTATCTCCAATATCCTTATAGGAGTCTGTGACATTTCCATTGTATGGACTCTCGCCACAAACAGAAACTCCATGATATTATACTATCTTTACAGAGGGTTTCCAAAACAGATACTACCCTTGGCTCCTAGTCAGAAGACCAAGTAGATACATTTTAGTTTCACGTATGGCCTAAAAGCAACACTTATTCTTTTTTTTTTAATTTTTTTTAAATTTAAAAAAAAATTTTTTTTTACATTGCGTCTCCAGTGATCGGGAGATCCTATTTATCAAAAAACGAGGATAAAAAGTGATAACATACTACGAACATTAAATCAGCGTATTTATAACTAATTTAATGTTCTTAGTAGGTTATCACCTATCCTCCTTTTTAATAAATAGGATATCTTGATTGAATAATTTATAATGTGGGAACCGTGACACACGTTCATATGCACGTTAAAGGTACGACGGTATTAATATATCGATTCCTACAGTACATTGCTCCCAGAAATTATTCTTTGTCTTATGGAAGAAATTCTTTGGAAGTTTTACGGAGAGGAGATCTTTATACTAATAAGAAAAATATGCTTACAGAATAAATTGCTTCTGAATGTGAAATTCTTATACTTTCTGACTTGTGTCCCGTTAGAATGATGATCATCCTTAGTCAATATTGCAATAAGATATTTGTAAACAGGATTTTAGGTCACAGGTCAGTCGAAAAATCAATTACGAAAACTTGTATACGTTAATACGTTATATTTGTAGAGAAAACTAAAGCCATGAGCTAAAAAGTGATAAAGTATTTTTTTAAAATTTTATTTTCATAATCTTTTATAACATTAATTGTATAGTCTTGTTAAAAAACACTTAAATTCAAGGAACCATTGCTTATCAAGGCCAAGAGCCACTCGAATATTAAGGTTAATGTTGTGGAGACCCCCACTAATTAACATAGGCGGGTGAGGGAGATATACAAAGGTATCAATCACCAATACCGGGAGAGTTCGGCAACCGACCGCCAAATAAGCAAGACGCCTATATTGCTTCCAGTAAGACATGCAACACGCCACCTGCCGGAATATCTCCAACTGAAGTATATCTGAAGACATGTAAATATGAATATAACTTTTCTTCCTAATATATTATTGTATACCTTTACTTTCCGTGTTCTTGTTAATTATTTGTGCAGACACAACAGTGGTGACGGGAATTCGAAAAAAGACTACAGTTAATGAGACAAATATTTGTCAGCTAACCACCGACATTGATCAATGGTATGAGGTTATTACTTGTAATTTTTTTTTCTTTTACAAGTATCAGTTAACATTGAACTTTAAGCCTACCATGTTGTAATCAACAGGGAAGAATCCCCATGGTAATGCATTCTACAGGTAAGAAGTCCTTATAGCTGTTTATGGTTATAAGTCTGTAGGAAAGGTTTTATATAAGTAAGAAAAAAAAAATTCTCAAACATTTTTTGGGAATTAAAAGATATCACGTTTAAAAACCAACCATTGAAAACATCTAAGAAGTCCCATAATATGTTCATTCTCTAAAGAATTTACAGTAACACCAAATATCAGTTGCTTTTGTTAGTTTGTCCATGGGAAAATGAGCTTAATGATATAGAAAAGCATTCTTTGACCTATAAAATTCTTTTTCTTACAAAAGTCCAGTATTGTGTTATTTGTTATAACATTGTATCGATTTGGATTATTCAAACTAGTTGTCATCTTGAACTTTATTCTCACATTTCAGCTGATTTAATCTCCGATCTTCAGGTGCAACTCAAACTATGTCGAACTTCGGAATTTGTACTCAATTTTGAACAAAGCCCTTTACTTAAACAGGGGAAGCTTGCTCTCATTCTGTAAGCCGCAAGGACGTGTGGTGTAGCAGATATAATTGTTTAGTAATAATCAGATCCAAGTGACAGTCTTCTGGAGGTTGAAAACGTTCAATCCTCTCCATGGACGATATTTAAAATATAATTACGGATTATTTAGGACTTCTACCTGGCCATGGTTGACTGAATGAGAGCAAGCTACCTCCATGGATTAAATAAAGGGTTCTGTTTGAAATACTGTATAGATTCCATGGGTTAAATGAGACACCCTTGAAAGTCAGGGGGTTACATTGGCTGTAACGCTGTGAAAACAACAATCTAAATTATCTGTGACTAGCATGCGCACAAGCGTAGGAGTCGGGCCTACCTGCAGTGAAAAGCGAACCTGGAACCTTTCGATTACAGATAAAGTCCATTAATGAACTACACTCATCTTATCCCAAAGTGATGATTAAGTTTTGCCCAACGGCTATGAAAAGAACAAGCCGATAAGTGATTGGCAGGTTTTGAAATACACTTCTTTGATAACATGTCTCACGTTATTGCATTCTCGTATCGTGGCATGTTGATTCGGCGAGATTGTTTGGTCCTGCTTGGGAACGTGTGTGTCAATTCAACGGTGGTGTTCAAAATTACGTGAACGAATTTGTTAAGGACTGTGCTGTCACATATGAAATTATATATATATATATATATATATATATATATATATATATATATACACACACACACACACACACACATTTATTTTTCTGGCGCTCTCTCCTTCATGTAGCGACATCATTTTCATCTAAAACAAAAGTAAATACAAAATTTTATTTGGGTCAAATCGATTTAACCTTTTTATGTTTAATCTGCATTTCAGACATTTTTAGATAATTCAATGCTGAAACAAATAACTAAACAAGTTGCTATGACAGTTCTGAATTTTTGAGATAAGGGTCGATATTCATATTATTTAGATTCTTTGGACTACTGTTCTCATCTCGAATATTATTTGCACAACATTTCAGTCGATGTAACCTCCGATCTTCTTCAGTTGTATCTTATCAAATTCTAAAATTTTTCAGTTGAACTCTGGAATCTGCACAGATTTTCGAACTGAACCTTTAATTTAATTCAAATGGGTACCATGCTCTAATTTCATTACTCATGACTGGGTAGAAGTCCTAAGTAACTCTTTATTCACCGCGTCACAGGACCCATGGTGCAGTGGATAGAGTACTTGGTTAAATTCAGTTGTAAAAGTTACATTTCTGGAGATTGAAGGTTCAATCTTCGGTTGAGGCGACATTCAAAATTACAATTATGAATTACTTAAGCCAATCATGGCTGATGGAACAAGAGTACGCTGTCCTTGTGGATTAAATAAAAGGTTCCATTTGAAAGTCTGTGCAGATTGCAGAGTTCGACAAGATACACCTAAAGGTCAGAGGTTACATCAACCGAAACTTGAAAATAACACTAAAGATGAGAACGGTTGCTATTTTACCGAGGTATTTGGGGGGGGGTATCTTCCTCACAGAAAGGGTGTTAATATTTCTCTACTGTATCGGAGTAATATTAGGTACTCAACTATATATATATATACACACACACTATAATCATGTTGACACCGGTTCCTGTTAGATCATCGAAGTTAAGCAATATTGAGTCTGGTCAGTACTAAAATGGATAATAACTATTTGGGAATACCAGGTGCTGTATGTGCTCTCCGTTTATGTCAGTATGATTTCCAGTCGTTCTGGAAATCTCCTTGCCAATGGACTCAAGCAGTGCAAATTAAGGAGAGGTGTGATTGGTGATTGCATAACCCTTGCCTCACAATTACACGCACAGCCTTACAAAGAGTATCCATTGTCTTTCGAGACTAACGAAGCCGTAGATTGATCGACTCCTGCAACACACTGGTTCTCGTTAGATCAAAGTCAAACAATATCGAATTTGGCCATTTGAGAATACTAGGCGCCGTATGTATTCAGGTAAGCGAGTGTGTACAGTATCTTGTAGATGAATGCCATTGCCTTACACATTTCTAAGTCACTCTTGGGTAAGGTGCAGCACAAGTCTCCTAATATTCTAAAGGGTTACCATAGAGGGAATAAATGGAGTTCCTTGATTATGGGGAAGGCAATCTGTCTACAAAAGGTGAGTTCTGTTGAAAAAAAAACAGTGGGAGCCTGTTGTACAGCAGTTCTCTCGTGATGGTCTCTAAAACAAAACATACAATTCTGATTTGCCATGAGCTAACCCGGAAGTAGTAAGGCTCATGTCAGTGCATAATCTGGTCTAACTGGAGATAGCTAAACAATACTCAACGGATTCCCTCTATAAAGGATTAACAAAAACTCGTCTTTCTACAACAACTATAAAGAATGTTCTGGTTGCAATATTTTTCACACAAGGGTATGATTAAAGAAAATTGGAAGGTTCTATTACCAGACACTGGTGATAGGAACTGGCCAATGAAATAAAACCACGTTCTGTTAGCAACCAATTAGAAACCAGAATCATTCCATATAAAAATACTGAATCTGCAAGAATTCCCACACATAAGAGTCTTTGCTCTTTGTCTGCAAAATTTTAAAGTTCAAGACTTATACAGATTAACTACCCACCGAAAACTCTTTCATCTCTGGACTTTTACATATTAGTTACCTATCGAAAACTCTAAAATTAAACATGGCTTTCAATTTGAATGCTATTTTACTCTGATTCCTTAAAATTAAATGAAACTTCTATGAACAAATTTCTTCCTAAGAAAATTTTGATCTGTGAAATATGATACAAGATTGCTTCCCAGCTAACTAAAACAGTTTCAAGTTTAATGTAGTGATGGGACGATGCCAAAATTTTTCCCGATTCCGATTCCGTTCAAAATTTCCGATTCCGATCCGATTCCCGATTCCGATTCCGATTCTTGTAAAATTTATACATATTTTATTAGAGATTTTTTTTTGTTTGTTTTTTCGTAAATTTTCAAATTATTACATAAACCCCTGGTTAATGTCCGCGTATATTTTATCTCAAATGTTTGCCTTGTAATTGATTAAAAATTGTAACACAACAAAACATTTATTTTGATTTTAAAACAAAGCTATATTGTACCAGTCCGTATTTACTGTATAACATGCTACTTACATGAATAGTGGAAAATATTCGAAGATTGGTAGGCAAAATAAGAAAACGATGTAAGAACAATATATTTAACAACGCCACTTAGCAAAGACACATCTCATTGTTACGAACGAATTTCTAAATAATAATATTACTATTATGAAAACCATTTTTAACGTGAGATTGCGTGAGCTTTCTGTGCTTTCTCTCGCAGCTAAATCCCTATTCCAAAATGAAATATTACTTTTATAGATTACGTGTTAGAACATTTTTTTAATTGGCGGAAAGAAAAGCGATCATTTAGAATTTAGAGTGTAAGATCAGTTTCGAATATAAATTTAACGTAAAATGATCATCATTTCTGGCCATCCTAATTCTTTATGGATATTAACTAAAGTGTTTCCCACTAAATTAAGTTCGGTTTGCAACATTGTAAAACCATGTGTAATCGCTTAAAAAGTAGACACCCTATCCCCAATAAGCGCACATAATTTAAAATTGGTAACACACTACAGCTCATGTTACGTTATATTTATTTGTGAAACTGACCGTCTATTTTAAATTCCTAATCGTTTTATATTAGTGTTGTGTCGATTAATCGGAATCGGGAATCGGATAAATCGGTAATTTTGGGAGTATCGGAATCGGTATTGGAATTGGAAAAATTTGTGCCTAATTTCCGATTCCCAAATCGATTCTTTTAATATTTTTAAAAAGTTCATTTTCAATTGTTTGTACCGATTATAAATATTTCTTTCTTTTAAACTATTAGTAAAACTAAAGAAGATCTAAACTTATTTTATATGCGTAAAATAAACAAAACAAAAATTGAAACTTTGCGAAAATTCGCTAGGTAACCTTTAGAAGAATGCAGTTTATTTTCAAAGTAGCGAAAGAATTGTCTAAAATTAAAGAAATATTTTGCCCAGAAAAATAATATCAAACATTATTGCTAATTAAATGAAAAGTAGAATATAAAAGTGTTGGGTTTTGTCGGTATGTTTGCTGCTCCCTCACTCGGCAATCGGTATTGACAAATATAACAAGCCGTGCATGCATGGTCCCTCTCTATGTGAGGAGGGGGGATCGAATAAAGTGATAAAAAAAGTGATACATAACTGATAAAAAAACAATTTTG
Source organism: Euprymna scolopes (assembly GCF_053919585.1). Taxonomy (NCBI): domain Eukaryota; kingdom Metazoa; phylum Mollusca; class Cephalopoda; order Sepiida; family Sepiolidae; genus Euprymna; species Euprymna scolopes. Next base: position 116,304,820 of record NC_136504.1, read on the forward strand.
AGTGAAAAAAAAAATTTCAAAAGTTTTCAGAAAAATGACTAAGTTCAACTTTTGCTCCACACCCAATATTAGCCCTAAAACCTCCAGGGCTTGTGACTCTGATTTTTCCCAGGGTCAGTGATACTTCCATCAGGTGTATATCAGGTATGCCCATGGTTTTGCCAAGTTTCAGAAAAATCTAATGAATGGATGAAAAGTTATTCTGAAAAATATGTCAATTTTGTCTATTTAGAGTCATTTTGAGGTATTTTTTTTTACCTCTTTTGCCCCCATGGGGGAGCTGATTACTTGTAAAAATGGACAAATGGCTATGTTTTAGGCCTTAAGACATGTAAATTTGAGTTCAGCACCATAAAAAAACACTAAATAGAGATACATAATCACATTTTAGACAAATATGAAAAAAAGAGCCTAAAAAAGGGGTGGTTTTTAGTCCTAAAAGTTCCCGGGGGGCGCAAACCAGAGTTTTGCCAGGGTCAGCGATACTGAATTTACATTTGCAACAATTGCCTTCACATTTTGGACAAGTTTCAGTAAAATCTAATGGACGGGAAAAAAGTTATGGGGCCAAAAGTGTCATTTTTGCCATTTTGGGCATTTTTGACCCCTTTTCAGCCCCTGGGGAAGCAACGAGAGTTTTCTTAAAAAAAAAAAACTCGATGTTGTGCACATCTACGTATTGGAGTACAACTTGTGGCAAAATTTCAGAAAAAAGTAATGGACGGTTATCCGGGAATCATCCGGACGAACGGACGAACGCCACTGAAAACTATAGTCCCTCTCCGATAAATCGGGGGGGGGGGGGACCAACAAGGAATGGGCAAAATTGTGAAAAGGCTTGGCCTTTGATTTAATTTGAAATATGCTTCCAGTGTGATTTTCTTTGATTCTGCCGGTATTGTTTATGTTTATACTTAAGGATTGCTACGACGGCGCCAATGCCGTCTGAAGCCTCAAGGAGTTTAATATGAAAAGATTTCAAACGAATAGAGTTTTATTTTATTTTCCTGGAGCCACATTGTCTGACACCGTCGCATTTTTCTGGGGTTTCGGAAAAGTTAAAAATATACGTGAATATCTCACAATGAATTTATCAAAGTCTGGATAAAATAGATAAAGAGAAAACATTTAGAAATTTTTCAGATTGAAAAAGAAATTATATTTACATTTAAAAGTCCCCCCTCATTGAAATTCTACTTTTGGACGATATTTGTAAACCCACTAAAAACCAAATTATTTTTAGATCTAGGATGAAGCTCTAAACTGTCTTCACGTATTAAAAAAGGGTGCTTGTGCAGTTTACACTATGTTAAAAAACGAAAAATAAAAAAATATATATATTCTACGTACTCGTTATGGAATGAAGTTCTCATAAAAAAATCACGTAATTTCATCAAATAGTTTTTATTTTATGCCGTAAAAACGATTTGGGAAATTCGGAATCTTCCTAAAAAAACTGCGATAATTAGTCAAGGGAGCGTAAAACAAAAACTATTTAATGAAATTACGTGATTTTGTTATGAGAACTTCATTCTATAACGAGTACGTAGATCTATAGAGTTTAGTTTTACTAATAGTTTAAAAGAAATAAATATTTATAATCGGTACAAGCAATTGAAAATTAACTTTTGAAAAATATTCAAAGAATCGATTTTGGAATCGGAAATTATACACAAATTTTTCCGATGGCGATTCCGATTCCCCGAAAATTACCGATTTAACCGATTCCCGATTCCGATTCATCGGCACAACACTAGTTTAATGTTAAGAAATTTGTGTGAAGCGGTTTACTTAATTTCACTCATCGTTTTCAATTTTTTTATGGAGGTCACTCCAGGTAAGGCATAAAGCCACTTTATGGAGCTAATCATAATAAAAAGGGAGAGGAAAATCGAATCACGTCAAGAATTAAAAAAAAAAAATCACCACCAGAGTACTCAGTCCCCTGGATTTCAAATAGACTAACAAAAAAAAAAAAAAAAAAAAAAAAAACCCAAGGAAGGAAGAAGTTAAAGGTTGGAAAACAAGTGTTTACACCTTGTATTGGATCAAATACGTTGCAGATCAAGTACATTTTAGCATGAGAGGTGGCATTTCTGTAATGAATCCCAGTCAGTTTCACAGTACTGCTTTCAGAAAGGATTTTTTTTTAAATGAAGAAAAAAAAAAATTGTGTGAGAAAGTGTTAGTAGGGTGGAGAAGAGGACATTGCTTACTGAATTTTGATGTTGGCAACCTTCACGTGGTCCTTTCCGCAAGTATGTGATTAGATACCACAGAAAGTAATGTCAACAAAACAATCAAAACATTGTAATTAGTACGAATTGTATTTTGCAAACTCAGCATTTCTTGATATTCATTATATATGTGTGTGTGTGCGTGTTTGTGTGTATAAAAATATACTTTTTGTAAAATGTAGGTGTGTGTATATATATATATAGAGAGAGAGAGAGAGACACGTCCTTAAGATGAGGTGATAATACATCTGTAAGGCAGGAAATCCATGCATATCTAATGAGGCAACTCTCCAATGCTCAAGGGAGCTAATTAATACCAGTAATAAAGTTAGCGTTAAATATATATATTACGACATACATATATGTATGTATTTCATTCTTAGCATCTTAATATTTTCATTTTATGTTTGGATATAAAAAAATATATATATAACACCAAAAGTGAGCAGTGGAAGTTAATGTAAAAAAAATCTAAATGTATGGCATGACCTCTTCCTAATATTCATTTGTATGTTTGGCATATCATCAAATCTTGCTCTCAGAGAGCCTAAGCACACTTCTTGCCAAACATATCCCATCCTTGCCTACATCTGCGTGATTTAGCGATCATCTTCCTTTGACCTATGTGTTGAATTTCACATATGTTTTTGTCTCTGTAGATTTACCTCAACATCCCAAGATCACTCATTCCAATTAATGCCCGCAACAAGCTTTTAATGTTTTTGCTTAATCAGCAGATTTACTCCCCAAACTGTGTTCAACTTATTTATTTGCTCCCACGCCATTCATTTTCTATAAAGAAAGGCGAATGGGCCAATTTTTTTTTTTTTTTTTGCACAGGCATATTATCAAGGCCAAGAGGCCACTCAAAGATAAAGGTTAAAGAGTGTACAGTAGAAATTGGAAAATATAGTAATCATTAGTAATGAAAATTCGGTAAATTTGTTAACTTATATGGAATGGCTCATCAAGAACTTATTTACGTTAGACTTGAACACAACCATATTGTACTCAGCCGGAAAGCAGGAAAACGGAAGACAATTCCACAGGCGTGCAGTTCTAAGAAAGAAGCTTTGATCATGGAATCTACGTTTAGGTTTAGTCACAGATAAAGAGTGAGAGGAATTATTGATAGTGTTTACAGCTAGACGAGTGTTTCTTGTGAAAGTTTGGCGAGGGGGAACCATAGACTGAAGCTCAGTCGAACACTTTCAATGAAAATAACGATACATCAGAGACAAGCTTGCAACATCTCTTCTGTGAGATAGAGGTTGCAGGGAAGAGAAAAGGACATCTCCTACGAGGCTACAAAGTCTATTTTGAACTTTATCAAGGCAGGACAAGTTCTTTCTAGCAGTGAGATATCTACTGGATCGATAGAAAGATCCCACCATTTTTCCAGCGGCCTTGGCAACAGATTTGATGTACGTGTTCCATTTAAGATCAGGAGTAATTGTCAAGCCCAGAAGCTTGTCAAAACTTAAGGCCTCCTGAAGACGAGAGCCATTCATTTCAATTGATGCCAGATGTGGATCAGAATGTTGATGTAAAGAGAGAAGCTTGGTTTTAGATGCATTAAAAGTAACCAGCCACTCCTTTCCCCATTGTACCATGTACTCAAGATCAAAGGAGAGAGAATCAGAGAGAACTGAGTCGTTTACTGTCTTAGATGTGGTACCATAAATAGTAGTGTCATCAGCATAAATGTCTACGAATGATGTAAGGATGTGATTTGGAAGATCATTAATGTAGATCAGCAAAAGAGTTAGCCCCAGGATGGACCCCTGAGGGACACCAGCATTAATACCGTGAGCTTCTGATTTTTATCCCTCAACTACTACTCTTATGAACCTATCAGAAAGAAATGATTTAATAATTCAGAAGACATTTCCAGCTATACCATAACTAGAGATCTTGTCAAGTAAACCTTTATGCCATACCCTATCAAAGGCCTTAGATATGTAAAGAGCAATTGCCCTAGAAAGGTTGCCTCCATCGAGAGATTTGCCAATCCTACGCGATATAACTGTAAGCACATGTGCCACATTTTCAGATAGAATATACCCCCCTCCCTATAAAATTACCAATAAAATATTTAGTGATTTATTTATAAACAGTAAACGCATATGAATTTCCTGGTGTAATTCCGTTTTTTTTAATCACTCAGACTGGTTTTCGAAAATTGTTGCGCTTAAATTTGTGGCCGATCCGATCAGAAATAGAATTAGATTAAACATACTTCTCTGCATCAGTCTTCAAACATTCTGAAGAATCTAGACCTAGCCAAGTCTTAGAACTGCACGCCAGTGGAACTCTCTGCCGCTTGCCTGTTTCCCACCTGACTACAACTTGGATGTCTTCAAGTCCAACATAAACAAACTCCTGACAAACCGCCCCCTTAAGACACTATCAAAACCCTCAATACTAATGATTACTACAATACTATCTCATTGATTACTATACATGCAATAACCCTTACCCCTGAGTGGCCTTCGGGCCTTGATAAGTGGTGACCCCCCATGTAAAAAAAAAAAAAAAAAAAAAAAAAAAAAAAAAGTAATTCGTACATGAAATTTATAGGTTAAGAAAAAGTTTTAATAATTGCTTGGCATTATTGATTTTATTCAGAAAAAAGAAACAGACAACTTCATGTATAAATTTCATAAGACAAAGTCATGTTTTGAGATAAAGATTGGTAATTTGTTTTTTTACTCTTTCAAATTTTAAAGTTTAGCAGTCCGAGAGAAACTATTAAAATCTACATCTAAGAACTTTAATAGTGAAGGGGTTGAATTTTGCTGCTTATCAGGTTAGTTAGGAGTATGTATATTGTGGCCATTAAAGTACTTGTAAAAAAGACAGGTATATAATATAGTGATGAGGCAGAAGTTGGAGCTTGGTTGATAATGCAGCACCTATCAGATTTAAGACTTCTTTTGCTGTTAAACAGATTAGGATTATTCAAATTACTGTTCTCATTTTTGCACAACGTTTCGGCCAATTATACCTCCAACCTTTCTTGTATCGAACTGGGATCTGCGCAGATTTTCAAGTGGAACCCGTTTATTTAATCTATGAAGTAGCATACTCTCGTTCTGTCAGCCATGACCAGGTTGAAGTCTTAATTTGAAATTGTATTACTAGTATCACTCACACTTAGAATTGAACCTTCAATCACCAGAAGAAGGTCACTTAGAACTGAATTTTGCTTAGTATTTTATTCGTTACGCCACGAGTTCTTCATTCAAAGATTCCAGAATTTAACAAGATACATCTTGTTGGAGTTTATGCCAACCAAAACGTGATTATGACACGTAAGAACATTATGAGAATGGGGGGGGGGCGTCACTTATCAAGGCCCAAAGGCTACTCAAAGATAAGGGTTAATGACTTAGGTGGCAGTGTAGTAATCGTTAAATGGTGTAAATGTGGTACAATTTGATTATTTATGGGAACGGCTCAACAAGAACTTGTTCATATTGGATTTTGTTAGAATATAAAAATAAAAATGCTGTTTTCTATTTGACACTGGACACTCCCATGACATTAATAACGCATATATATTTAAGCTTATTTTATATCTCATGATATAATTGTTTCATTTTAACCTTGGTTAGAACCTAGTTTACAGCAGCAATGCAATATAAGGATGCATTCCGGTCAGGATTTTATATACATTTTTTTTTTTTTTTTTTTTTTTTTTTTTTTTACATAGGCGTCACCACTTATCAAGGCCAATAGGCCACTCAAGGATAAGGGTTAAAGAGTGTACAGTAGTCAAAAGGACAATATAGTAATCGATAGTAATGGAAGTTCGGTAAATTTGTTAGCTTAAGTGGAACGGCTCATCAGAAACTTGTTCACGTTGGACTTGAAGACAACCATATTATAGACAGCTGGAAAGCAGGAAAACGGAAGACAATTCCACAGGCGTGCAGTTCTAAAAAAGAAGCTTTGATCATGGAATCTACGTTTAGGTTTAGGCACAGATAAAGAGTGGGGGGAATTATTGATAGTGTTTTCTGCTAGACAAGTGTTTCTTGTGAAAGTTTGGCGAGGGGGGACCATAGACTGAAGCTCAGTCGAACACTTTCCATGATGTGATACATCAGAGACAAACTCGCAACATCTCTTCTGTGAGATAGAGGTTGCAGGGAAGAGAAAAGGACATCTCCCACGAGGCCACAAAGTCTATTTTGAACTCTATTAAGGCAGGACAAGTTCTTTTTAGCAGCTCCTGCCCAGATGTGGCAACAGTATTCCATCCTTAGACGTACCTGGCTCTTATATAGATAGAGAATTGCATCAGCAGTGAGGTATCTACTGGATCAATAGAAGGATCCAACCATTTTCCCAGCAGCCTTGGCAACAGATTTGATGTACGTATTCCATTTAAGATTGGGACACTTAGAAAAAAATCTGTTTCTGTTAATACAATATAGCATTCTTATAAAGCATACCCTTACTAGATAGAGAGCTTCGCCACATGATTGAGAACAGAGGATGGTTGTTCTGTTTAGTAAATGCATATAGGTTAGCAGCTTATACTGAACTATTGATATTCTTGCAGAATTTGACCCGGATTCTCGGGATTTTCCATCAATTATGGTTCAGACTCACTCGGCAGTCACCAGATTAAGCCGTATGAAGTAATAGACGAATTTCCAAACAAACTGGAAAAATAATACAATTAAAAAAATAAAAACCTACAGTAAATTTACAGTGTGTGTGTTGTGTTGTGTTGTATATATATATATATATATATATATATATTAGTGCTTATACACTTTTGTTATCGCGCTATTTTTTTTTTTTAAATAGTATTTCTTTTTAAATTGTGAAGTAAAAGTATAGAATAATTACAAAACACCCTCCTCAAGTTAAGAATAGCTTTCTAAACGTTATTTCAGCACGGTAACATAAGTGCCTAAGTACCATATTGATTTTTTCAAGAAAACTTGCATTTTATATTGTTTATTTACTTGTATTATTTTTTTGTATTTTTTTATCAAGTTATTTTTTTTCAAGAAAAGATGTTTTTTTTAACCGTATCGTGTAAAGTTTTTTTTCAAGAAAACTTACATTTGTTTTGTCTTGTTTTTTTTTTTTTAAATTGGCAGTAAACTTTTTTTTTTTTGTAAACAGAAGTTTTTTTGGTTTTTTTTTAAGAAATAATTTTTATGAAAACTAAATTATTAGGTGAAACTACAGAAGGTTTAAGAAAATTTACAAATTATTTTTGTCAACAAATGTTAAAATAAACAGAAAAGTCCCCACCTCCACCCACAAAAATAAAAAAAAATTACATTTTTTAAACAAAAAAAAATGTCAATTTAGCGTTTTAACATTTGAACTATGCTCGGCTTAATCCAGTGATTGCCAGTTAAGCCTGAACCATAAATGGACGGAAAATCCCGAGGATCCCAGTCAAATTCTGCAAGAGTACCAAACTATTTACTAAAAAAGCAATTTTGGGGCTGTTCCCCCCCCCCCTCATGTATGCTATAAAAAGATTGAAAAAAAAAAAAAAAAAAAAAAAAAAAAGAAAAAAAAAAAAAAAAAAAAAAGAAAGAAAAAAAAAAAATAATTAACTTTGCACTGCATTCTCTTGATTGTTGTTTCACTCATCCCCAATTTTTTTTTTTTTTCATAATGACTCTTTCGAAAACGTTAAATATTTCTCTTATGTGTGTCCTTTAGTCCTCACATACCATGAGCGATCTTTCTGACAAAAGGGAAAGATTTGCCATTTTTTTTTTTTTTTTTTTTGTAATCTTCATATAACATTTATTGTTGGCTAGTTTTGTTTTCGTTTTTTTTTTTTAGTTCTTACATTAAAATTCATGGAGTGATTTCCAAACTATCTTTATTAAAAACTATCCCGTTACAATAAATAACATTACGTATGGAACCAGTAGCAACATTTTAAAATTCTTACCATAATACATTTTATCCTGTGACACTAATTCTTCAATCTCAGAACTTTAATTGTGAATGTTCTTCTGGAGCTGCACCGGTTTGTTCTTTTGATGTCTGACTTCATATGTAGGTTCTCGGTTACTCCCCACTTTTTTTTTTTTTTTTTAATTCTTTTCTCCACTTTTTTATGTGTGCCATCTTATGATTCTAAGAATCGAAAGTGATTGTGATACATATGGAACATTCATTTGTTTTTTTTTAATTATTTAGACACAAAAAAAAGTTGGAAAAGTTAAAGCATGTATAATCAAGTAGAAATTTTTTGTTTAACGTTTTCTTAAACTGAAATAATAGTAAGTGATCTCTCCACCTCTTGAAAAATAAATGACAATAAGCTGTCGTTTTTAAAAGGATTCTGTTAAAAGTGTGTGTGTGTGTGTGTGTGTGTGTCTCTCTCTCTCTCTCTCTCATAAGCGAGTACACCCCTCACATTTCTTCAAATATTAAAGTATATCTCTTCATGGGACAACATTGAAAAAAAAATAAATAAATAAATTTTTGACACAATGAATAGTCTGTCTGCAGCATATATAACAGAGTTAATTTATTTCCCCCTCAAAACAGTCATTAAAAGCTTAATCCCTGGCAACAAAAGTGAGTACACCCCTTATGAAATGCTTAACTGTATGCATGACGCACTTATCTTTGTATTCCTCACCTGATCGCCACCACATATGCTTAAGGCCATCAGAACCGAACAAAGTAAATTTCATCTCATCAGACCATAAGACATATCTCCAGTAATCTATGGGCTTTGTTGACATCTCTTAAGCAAACTGTTTGCAGGCTTTCTTGTGTATTGCCTTCAGAAGAGGCTTCCTCCTGGGATGACAGCCAAACACATCAATTTGAGGAGTACAAAGATGTGTTATGCCTACAGTCAAGCATGGTAGGAATGTCATGGTCTAGGGCTGCATGAGTACTGCAGGTATTGGAGAGTTACATTTCATTGAGGAGAACATGAACTCCATCATATACTGTCAAATACTGTAGCAGAGCATGATTCCCTCCCTCCAGAAATTGGGTCGCAGAGTAATGTTCCAGCATGACAATGACCCAAAACACACATCCCAAGACAATCACTGCTTTACTGAAGATGCTGAGGGTAAAGATGATGGACTGGTCAAGCATATCTCCAGACTTGAACCCAATAGAACATCTTTGGCGCATTCTCAAACAGAAGGTGGGGGTGCGCAAAGTCTCAAATATCCGCCAGCTCCGCGACGTCGTAATTGAAGAGTGGAAGAGCATTCCAGTGGCTACATGTGAAGCTCTGGTAAACTCCATGCCCAAGAGAGTAAAGGCAGTTTTGGATAATGATGATGACCACACAAAATATTGAGAGTTGAAATGGTTGTATGTTAATATTGACAACTTCTCGCAAGGGGTGTACGCACTTTTGTTGCCAGGGATTTAGCTTTTAATGGCTATATTTTGAGTTATTTTGAGGGGGAAATAAATTAACTCTTATGTATGCTGCAGACAGACTACTTTTCATGGTGTGAAAAAAAAATAATTTCAAATCATCAGTCAGGTTATCGTTCTTTAGCTAACATCTTTGTGAACTAGTTCAGAAAGATGGAAATGTTTCTTGTAGCTGCACGATTTTATCTGCATCTCAAATTAGTTTTCCTCTGAACAGAATAGCTTTACATATATTCTATGTTCACTTACGAAGATTAAACTGAAGATTTATTAAACTTTATGTTTAGAATCCTTATGTCATTTTGAATCTAAAAAATGTTTCAAATTTGAGAGATTTAAATTTAAGAAATCTTGCTTAATTGATAGCCTAATAATCCAATTTAATGCAAATATGAAATATTTGGATTTTTTAAAAAAATGGAAAATTTTGTGCTCATTATGTCCCTTAAAATAAAAATAAAAATTTGGGGAATATTTATTGATGTCCAATATCTGTTAAAATTTTTGCAATTAAAGATATCTGAAATTTTACAAAGGGCTTACGCTGTTTGCCTCATTTGCTTGAAATGAAATTATACTAACTTAAACTAAATATAACAACCCACATTCACCCTAACCCTTAAGTCTAGTAGTTGCGTTTCCATGAACATGAAGACTATATTGGATCATTAATTAAGCGCATAAAAAAAATCATATGTGGTATAAAATTGACTTTTCCGCTATTATCTCAGTTGGAATATAAGGATGAGAAAATCGTAAACACACACACACATAATTAAAAAAGAATCCAAATCTGGAACGGTTTCCAATTCTGTAATTTGATTACCGGAAATAGGTATTAGAAAAACTTTGCTATTCTCCGAAATTGATTGGACAGGCTTTTAGTTGGGTTTCAAGTACTCACTCGAAAATATCAGTAAGCGGATACAGACTCTGGGTGCTAAAGCATCTACCAACCCTTAGCAAAGTACCAATTTTGGCATCAGTTAGACTAAAGGAACTTTCAGAATACTGTTGAAGCATGAAATGTATAGATATTCTATATTTAACGTTCGGCTTGCTCAAATTGCCTTAAGAATGCCGAGAAGTCAGACCGAGCTGAGAGAAAGTTATCATTTTAGCAAATAACTATTGCAACAATTAAGGATACATGAAGCTTATAGCTTAAATGGCTAATAGCGCAACGTGCGTTTCATATTTAAAGGCCATATTCAAATATTTAAAACGAATATATTTAACTAATTAGATTAATATGCAAATAAGGATACATGTTCTTAAATAATTTCATCATATCCGCTTGAGACAGATTAGTTTGAAAGTCAATTTCTAAAAACCATTATATAGGAGAGAAATACATGAAGACGTTCATAAGCATTCTAGCAGAGTCTGTAGGTGGAATTGTCAGCCGATTATTGGGGAGAGAAAAGGATAGGGCATGTATAAATTACAGGCCTCTGTGCATGTAACTGAGGCAAAGGTTGCACAATCCCAACCACACCTGAATCAGAACAGAGTACAGTGGCAAGGAGAAGTCCAGGACGACTGGAAACAATGCCAAGATAAGCAGAGAGCACATACAGAACCTGGGAGTTCCAAATAGTCACCCATTTAGTACTGACCATGTTCAACGCTGCTTAACTTCAGCGATCCAGCAGGAACCGGTGTGTCAATGTGATTATGATGTATTTTTTTTTTTTTTTTTTTTTTTTTTTACTCTCCTTTAATTTGGGACAAGATATCAAGCATTAATAGATGACCTATGTTCTGCAAGATGATCATCCTTCATATAGTTTTCTATGCAGGACTTAAATGTGTATCAACCCAATGGAGTCAGCCATTACGGGGGGGGGGAGTGACATATCCTTTACGATGACTTCCAATATTTGGCTTCCAAACTTACAAGAATTTAATCCTTATTTACTCGTTTCCTCACGAGGGCAAAGTAAGACAGGGTCGATTTTTATGTAAGGAAGGGGATATCCACCTGCCCCCAAAAAGGTGCATTCTGAATGAAGTAAAAATTAAGATTCTCTCAGTAAAGAAGGATCTCTACCAAGTACAGAAAATTGCTGCACACTGATCTCAGTACAAAGGTCAGGAATGTCACATTAGTGACATTTTCTATAGATTTTTATAACAGAAAAAGATGATACAGACTTTCTTTTACTTTTATTTTTAATTATATATCCGGGGCAACACCAATTAAAAAAATATCAACCTTGAGAGGGGTTCTTACGTATTTTGGAAGTTTTAGTAAGACATATCAACATTTCTACTTTATATTATAGACTAGCCTGGTGCCTGGAGGTGTATGTTGAGCAAAGAAAAAAAAAAAAAAATAGTAGTAGGCAGGCAGGCTCGAATCCGTATCGCGAAGGAAGAAAAGAACGTGAAAAAACAACAAAAAAAAAAAAAAAACTGATATTTTTGCTGTTGCGTCTATCGCCAAACTAGAAGTGACGTAGGTTTAAATTAAGGCTAGTCAATCAAAAAAAAAAAAAAAAGTAGTAGGCAGGCTCGAATCCGTATCGCGAAGGAAGAAAAGAACGTGAAAAAACAACAAAAAAAAAAAACTGACATTTTTGCTGTTGCGTCTATCGCCAAACTAGAAGTGACGTAGGTTTAAATTAAGGCTAGTCAATCAAAAAAAAAAGGGGGGGGGTGACTTTCGAAAAAAGCGACCCTTCCCTGTAGAAAAGTTCCCAGTTGAGGGTGAAGCAATTAATGTTTTTAGCCAATTTTTTGATATTTGTCGTCTGAAGGGTCGAAGCTTCAAAATGATATCGATCTCGTAAAAATCAGTCACCGCTGTTTTAGGCAGACGTACATACATTTAAACAGACAGGTGGGATTTATATTATAGATTGTTTTGAATCTTATTTGGTATGACTATTTCTGAAAATATTAAATCAAAAAAGTATTTTACTTTTATTTTTAAACAAGGCAGTTAAAAACTGAACTTATTCACTCGACACGGACTTTTTAAAGGCAATATGATGTATTATGACGTTATCCAACTTCCGGTAAAGCATACAAACTTGCATCTCAAAAAGGCAGACAATAAAAATTAAATTTTAGTAAAAAAGAAAAGGTGAATTAATTTTAGTAAAAAGTTTTAATGTTCAACCAACCTCCAAGATTTTTATGACAATATCAAGTACAAAAAGACGATAAACACTTTAGTTTATTTTTAATTTTACATATTTATTTGGTCGGAGTATTTCTTAAAATACAAAATGCTTTATTTTTTTTTTTAACAAAGGATTTTAAAAAATAAACATTTAGTACGGATGTTGTTCCAAGTCATTAACGAATACAGTAGAACCTCGAGATACGGCATTAAAAATTAGTAACAAAATACAGTACAGTATACAATACACATGTATATAATCAAATAACATTATAAATAACACCTTAAGGCGAGGGCAAATACTGTACCCAGGGTCCGGAAAAACATCGTATTCCACATCGTAACCTAAAAAAATACCCTAGGGCCACCGCCACCGCATACCGGGGTTCTATTGTATTTTTATGACGCGTTTTAACTCCCGGTGAAACAGAACTGTTTTTGAACGTACACAAAAGAAAAGTTTCAAAGTTTATCTACACTTGTCAACAAATACTTCTATTGTTTATTTGAAAGAATTACATTTTATGAAATCTCTACATTTTTTTTTGGGGGGGGGGCTGTGAATGTAATCTGATTAGCTACAATCGACAATCTCAGTTCAGGGTTTACATGGTGGGGGAAGGGAGTTTTCACTAATATCCACAATCGTAGGATGAATCAGCAACAAAGGAAATAGCTACTTGAACAGCACTCGCAATCAGCAAGTGATAAAGTTAACTGGCTGCATTTAAAGACTGTCTTATTACAACTACTCCGCATTTGAGTTTGTTCATCGTATTTCCAAATATGAAAAACTCATTAAAAACTAGCAGGGAGACACAACGTTGCCCGGGATTAAATGATGATCAACAAATGTTCCACCCTCCCATTGTCATTGAAATCTGAATTTTCTTTTTAATCAAATCGATTGATTGATTTATTCTGGGACCCATTGTGATGTACAGCGAGAAAGCTTCAAATGCCTCCCCCCACACTGACAATCCACAATAGATCGTCTCCTACATTGCAACCTACTGTTGATTTTTATAAATTTATAATGGCTTGAATTAAAGTTTAAAATGTAAAAGTTTTACTTTTAAGTATATTCAATTGTACTCTTAGCGGAAACAATCATTTTGAATGCATCCCCGTTTTATCAAAGAACCTACAGTCGATTTTATACGTCGAATCTTTCTGCTTGTACGGTTATAAAACTCTCGAATGAACTTGTGACGTTGGGCTGTACAAGATGTTAACTTTGGTCAAAATCGGACTTCCTTCTTTAATTGCATCTTTTCGAATATCGTTACTTATCGCAGGCATTCTAATACAAAATCTAAGAACATTTCCAGACACATCAAGTACATTTGTGTGAAATGTCAAAACAATCGGCCCAGCCGTTTAGGAGTCCTTAGGAAACAAGCTTCTTAGAACTGCATGCCTATGGAATTGTCTTCGTTTTCCTGCTTTCTAGCTGACTACAATATGGTTGTCTTCAAGTCTAACGTAAACAAGTTTTTGATGAGCTGTTCCATACAAGTTAACAAATTTTCCATTACTAACAATTACTATATTGTCCAATTTCTACTGTACACTCTTTAACCCTTATCCTCGAGTGGCCTCTTGGCCTTGATAAGTGATGATGCCTATGTAAAAAAAAAAACAAACTTGTACACAAAGACAAAGTGCCTTATAAGTTATTTCCCCCTTGTGATCACCATTTCTGGAAAAAAGCGCAATTTTTACTAATTTAAGAAAAGGATGAATTTTTCAGTTATTTTAGGATTAACCAGGTTTTTTGTTTCTGTGACCATCAATGCTGGTTTCATGTAAATACTGAAAATTTAATACATTTACAAATAAAAGCTATTTTTAAGCATTTTAGGCTGCTGAAATGACAACTATATATAAAAACAAAAAATGTTTTAAACGTTGAATCTACCACCCTCTCAACTGATTGTTAATAGTAACTCCTCAAATTATAATTTTTTTTTAACTGATTGGTGACGGTTATTAGTTGCAATTTGGTTTAATTTTAGACTTTCCAGTTATTTAAACAAGACATCGAACCTTCACATCAAGTAAAGTTTGGTAGATATCTTGAAATCCTACTTTAAAAGCCTCTAAAGGCAATACAAATTCTGGAATTAGAAACAATTAAATTGTAAAACCTAAAAAGCAATGCAAGTCGGTAAAATTTTCTTGTTTTCTTACAAACAGCTAACGCGCCTAGCTTGCGCCACAAAATAGTATAGTTTTCGATACAAACAGATACTAAATCTTCATTAGCAATAGATTCTATCAACAGACTATCTAAAAAGTTTGTCAACGTTAACAGGACAATGTATATTTCAATAGCAAAACCATTACAAAGAGTCTGTTTTGATACTAAAGATTGTATTTCTATGCAACTTAGGGGAAGTATCAGAGACGGAAATCAGCAATCCTCAAAACGTTAGTCAAGAAAACCATCACCAAAGGGAAGATTGAAAACCTGATATGGCAAGTCATATCTACAGAGTGATGAAAGGCACATATTAATCTTTTTTTATAACCAATGAGAAGTACTTGAATAGGTGCTTATATCGGATTATCTATTAGGCACAGGGAATGCTTTTTTTTTTCCCCCCACAGGCATCACATTATCAAGGCCAAGAGGCCACTCAAGGATAAAGGTTAAAGAGTGTACAGTAGAAATTGGAAAATATAGTAATAATTAGTAATGAAAATTCGGTAAATTTGTTAACTTATATGGAATGGCTCATCAAGAACTTATTTACATTAGACTTGAAGACAACCATATTGTAGTCAGCCGGAAAGCAGGAAAACGGAAGACAATTCCACAGGCGTGTAGTTCTAAGAAAGAAGCTTTGTTCATGGAATCTACGTTTAGGTTTAGGCACAGATAAAGAGTGGGGGGAATTATTGATAGTGTTTTCAGCTAGACGAGTGTTTCTTGTAAAAGTTTGGCGAGGGGGGGGGCATAGACTGAAGCTCAATCGAACACTTTCCATGAAAATAACGATACATCAGAGACAAGCTTGCAACATTTTGACTACGATCACAGTGTAGTATCTGTTCCGGCAGATGCTGCACTTAAGATAATTTGTACCAGTCAATAGAGGGGAAACCCTCTATACTGGGACAATTATTATTTTTGGTAACCAGAGTGCCCCCTTTTTGCCTACTTTTAGGGGAGCTGGTTTTTACCTCACATTGAAAACGGCCTTGTGCCTAATTTGCTCAGTGGGAGAGCAAATAAATACCATCTCTCCTGTGAGATAGAGGTTGCAGGGAAGAGAAAAGGACATCTACGAGGCTACAAAGTCTATTTTGAACTATCAAGGCAGGACAAGTTCTTTCTAGCAGCTCCTGCCCAGATGTCGCAACAGTATTCCATCCTTGGACGTACCTGGCTCTTATATAGATAGAGAATTGCATCAGCAGTGAGATATCTACTGGATCGATATAAAGATCCCACCATTTTTCCAGCGGCCCTTGCAACAGATTTGATGTACATGTTCCATTTAAGATCAGGAGTAATTGTCAAGCCCAGAAGCTTGTCAAAACTTAAGGTCTCCTGAAGACGAGAGCCATTTATTTCAATTGATGCCAGATGTGGATCAGAATGTTGATGATATAAAGAGAGAAGCTTGGTTTTAGATGCATTAAAAGTAACCAGCCACTCCTTTCCCCATTGTACCACGTGCTCAAGATCAGAGAGAACTTGGTTGTTTACTGTCTTAGATGTGCTACCATAAATGGTAGTGTCATCAGCATAAATGTCTACAAATGATGTAAGGATGTGATTTGGAAGATCATTAATGTAGATCAGGAAAAGAGTTGGGCCCAGGATGGACGGTAGAAAGGTTTTCTTGTGGCAAAGAATGGATCATAATTAGAGCTCTAAACTCACCAATGGGAAAGTGAGGGGTAGGGTCTCAAATTTACTGCAGGGTGGGTGGGGGTAATCGGAAGGGGTGGTTTCAATAATGCTTTCTCTTTGTCTGTTTAAAATGTCAGAAATAATTAAAGTCAATTTTAACAAAGACTTTTTTTAAATAGTTCATACAAATCTGACTAGCTTAAATCAAAACTTTAAGCTTTAGTTTCATACAAAATTTTTTATTGAAACTTTTTTTTTTTGTAAACATTCATTACGGGAATGTATGTTCATAGTGCATTCCTTTAACTACAAAAAACTTCAACAATTGTCATGACAAATAACACCCTAGCCGAGAGCTCATCCTTCAAACTCCTCAGCTTAACATTCACAGGCAACATGAATTGGAACAAATAAACTGAGGACATTGCCAAGGCTGCTGTAAAGATGGTGAGCTCCTGTGCTAGAAAATCATTCAAATCTTTAAAAAGCTACAGATCGCCATGCATGGAGTATTGTTGCTACGTCTGGGATGGTGCATCTACCACTAGTCTTTCCTTAGACGGTGTTAAAAATATTGTCCTAAATACAGTATAATAGGTCTCTCACTGTTAGTCAAGCACCAACCTCTGTCCCATCGTCGCAATGTTAGATCCCTGTGTCTGTTTTACAAATACTTTAATGGAATGTGTTCTACTGAAATCATAACACTTGTGCCCTGCATCTCTACGTACATATTTTTGACAAACCTAACAAGCAGCAAGATCCCACCCCTTCACTGTTGATATCCTTAGATGCTGCAAAACCTAACCTAATAGTTTCTTCCCTAGATTTTGGAATTCCCTGTTTCCTATTTCCCGAACTGTACTAACCTGCAGACAGTTAAATGTACTGTGAACAAACATCTTGCTGCTTAACTTGCCACAGTTCGCTATGATAGTAAATAGTAGCTTCTCACAGGCAAGTGGCAACAGGTCTTGTTTCAGGTGAAAATGAGTAAAAAAAAGCGGGATTGCAAGTGAGAAATACTAGGCAGAGATAACTTTGTTTTATACAAATTCAGGGTGTCTCTTTTGGGAGAGCTGGATATTCCCTCATATTAAAAAAAAAATGACCTTGTGTCTAACTTTGCCCTCATGAGGAGGAAAGTAAACAGGTAATTTGGATAATTTAACATTATCCTTAAACATACATTTCGACGAGTTGCAGTGAACCTCCAGAGCACTGCACACAAGGATATCATTATTATCAACCCTTTTAGGTGACTTAATGCGCACCCTATACAGAGCCCGATACTTGGACGGGGGGGGGGGGCAGCGACCGCTGACAACGAGGTTATTTAATGTTGAAGCAATATCTATTGAAAACGATTAATTGAACGCAAGTTGCTTCTTTTACTAATAGCTAATAGCTTTCCGTCAGAATAATTGACCATAATCATAAATGCGGTAGGATTTGAACTGAGCAGTATTAAAACAAACACATGCTTTGTTAGAAGAAACCGGATTTTCAAGGATAAGGTACTTACAAACAACTATTTCCTCTCCAACATATTTTTAATAAAAATATTTTGGAGGGAGTGGGGGGGGGTAAAGAAAAAAAAAAAAAATAAAACTGGGTATACTGATAACAGAACATTTTATAAAAAAAAAAACGAAATAAAGAAATATGTATTAACCTGTCCAACATCAAAACAGGAACATATTCTTAACATGTGCCCAAGTGGGTCTAGTGAAAAAAAACTTGACAGACCGGCCAATCATTTTTTTTTTTGAAACACAAAAATTATTTACCCCCCCCCTCCCCCCCCCAAAAAAAAAAGCTACGAGTTCTGATGATTTCAGATGGCGATTATATCTAGACAGTATAAAAAATGTGTGCAGAATAGGAGACATACACAACTATCGTTCCTCGCTGACAAAAGTGTATTGAGAATGGTGAGGACTATGTAGAAAAATAAATTATGGAGCACAAAAGGCTGCTAGTTTTAATCGTACCATTCCATATCAATTTCCTCCACTCTTTATCTGTGCCTAAATCTAAACATGGATTCCATGAACAAAGCTTCTTTCTTAGAACAGCATGCCTGTGAAACTGTTCTGCTTTCCAGCTGACTACAATATGGTTGTTTTCAAGTCCAATGTAAACAAGTTCTTGATGAGCCGTCCCCTTAAGTAATCCAACTTACCAAATTTCCACTAACGATTACTACGATACTGTCCCACTGACTACCGTACACACATGAACCCTTATCAAGGCCCGGAGGCCACTCAAGGATAAGTGGTGACTCCTTTGTAAAATAAATAAAAGCAAAAAAAAAAAAAAAAGAAAAAAAGGTACTTTATCGAAATTAAAGTATCAAATCTTGCGCATTTGTAACCTGACGAAACTAATGCCTTCAACCAAACAGGATGAAGTGCAAAAAGGCAGAAAAAATAAAAGTCCTGCAACAGATGTTTAAGATTAGAGAAATCATTGATGCGGAAACCAGGATAGTTAAACACTTTTTTTTTTTTTTTTTTTTTTTTAATTCATTTATAAAAATATCACTTTATTTAAAAAAAAAAAAAAAAAAAAATTCACCTCACAACGAAATGTATACTAGATTAAACTAGCTGTACCGACCCGGCGTTGCGTGGGAGTCTTCACTTATATTTTTTGTTTTACAAAAATATATTTTTTTATGTTATTTATTGGTATAATTTCCAAGTTGTTTATTTAATTCTAATTTTGGCAGGTGAAGTGCTCTTTAGCCTTGATGGGCAATCACTTAGAAATTAGTCTCGATAATATTAAATATTGCTGGCCCCATCAAGGACGTCCGGCCTAATAAAAAATTTACCTTAAATGCCTACCAAATTAATCGAAATTCAAACTTTGCAATTCAGATAAAGAGCTGGTCAGAGATATGTTAATTTGGAAGTAAAGTTGTTAGAAGCCGTGCAATGCATACTAATATGTAAACAAATGTTCAATCGAATTTGTAGATATGATTAAACGCAATTCCAAATATTGAGCCACGGAGATTAGGTCATGATAAAAAGCAATTTTTTTTTTTTTTTACTTGGAAATCACCACTTATCAAGGTCCAAAGGCCACTCGAGAATAAGGGTTAAGGAATGTAAGATGGTGGTGTAGGTGTATCAGAATTTGGGGGAATTTGACACCCCTAACACGAAACTGCAAATAAAATATAAAAAACTCGTAATTTCTCTTTTAAAAGTGGGTTGTTTATTTTCTTTATGGAATATACTTCCAAAATAAACTATTAAAGTTGTATAAAACATAATAGAAATATTTTTTTATTTTTTAAAAAAACAGTAATGAAATCAATTGAATTTTACGAGTTCAGTATTTTTCAATTTTCAAACTTTAAAAATCTATCAAAATTTTTCTATTGATTCTATTTTTACGATATTTTCAGGTCAATCTGGAATTTTATTCTCTTTCCAATGAACCGAATATAATATTTTAGACAAACGTTTTTTGGGGTTTTTTTTTTCCAAATTCACACCCCCCCATTTTGAAATGTCTATTAAAAAGTAAACAATTTACTCAAAAGTTTTATATATCACAAATTGAAGATAAAAGATCAATAAATAATATTCAAATTTAAAACAAAAAAGTGATTTTGAGAAATTTACCTGTAAAATCCGAAGTTTAAAACCTTTCTTTTTAAAAAACTTTTTTTCTTTTTTTTTTTTAAAATGAAACCTTGGTCCCTTGCTCATTTAATTGAAAATTAGGATTTGAATTACATTTTTCAAGCAGTTATAAGCTTGGAAAGACAGGGGGTCGAATTATTCAATATATTTCACGCATTCGTAAGGTCAGTTTCTGACACACCTAATGGTGGTGTAGTAATCACTAATGGTGTAAATTGGGTAGAATTTGATTATAGGGACGGCTTAACAAGAATTTGTTTACATTGGATTTGAAGGCTACCATGTTGTATTCAACCGGGAAGCAGGCCAGTGGAACAGTGTTCCAAAGGCAGGCAGTTCTAGGAAAGAAGCTTTGTACATGGAATTTGCATTTACCTAAAATGAAAATGTGAATAAATGAGGAAAAATAAAAAAAAATCTTGTTACTGCTTCACAGTGAAATGTTTTCTTGCAGTATTCATGAAACGAAGTGAGCTACAATCTAAGGTTAGTAGTCCGTTATGAAACGGCCTTTGTGTGTTTATGCGCCATGTCTGTTGAATCCGTCCCGAACTAATGACTTACCTTGTCCATGTTATGTGAATATGTGTAAACATGCACACCCATAACGAACATCGGTTTCATATACACGCATATATAGACTAGATGTGTATTCATGCACACACACACACATGTGCACACCCATAACGAACATTTATAACCAGGAGACGATACGAGCAGCATCGGTTTCATACACATGTATAATTATATAGACTAGACGTGCATGAATGCACACACACGGTATATATAATTTCACAATACAGCATGTTCAATTTGGTGCTCGTTGACCACAGAAGTATATAGAAGCTAGAAGTAACGTTAAGAAAGAAATAGCGACAGCTAAGAGAGAATTTACTGAAACCACTAAAAAACGCATCGAAGCACAAAAATTAGGAACTCGTGACTTCTGGAAAATCTACAACAGTGTAGTAAATAATGGGCAATCAACAATTCCCCCACTAACCAACAATCATGAGGTTGTTTGCTCTGCAACCGACAAGGCTAATATGCACAGCAGACATCTTCACTGTAATCTCTGAATGTATATACCATTCACTGGACAAAGCGGGGGAGGACAGAGCGGTAACTCTAGATATATCTAAGGCTTTTGACAGGGTATGGCATGAGGGTCTTCTCAGGAAAATTAGATCATACGGTATCACTGGTAGAATACTTAACATAATTAAATCCTTCTTAGATAAGAGAAAAATCCAGGTTGTTCTTGACGGTCGTACATCTAAACAATGATAAATGCGGGAGTGCCTCAGGGGTCTATCCTTGGGC